>NC_133307.1:3339219-3378960 GCF_012295235.1 Primulina huaijiensis
ATAAATTAAAGTAATTAAATTTAAATTTAAAAATAAAAGTAAAATATAAATTTAAAAATAAAAGTAAAATTTAAATAATAAATAACTTGATTGAGTTAAAGTGCTCTATTAATAATCCTATTAAACTAACGTAGAAAATAAGTTAAAGAACATCATGAACATTATACAAATTATAACACAAAAAAAGGTAAAATAGTAAGTTTACAAAGTAAAATCAAAATAATAATTAATTTGATTGAGCTAAGTATACTATTAATTATCGTATTAAACTAATATGAAAAATGACAATAAACAAAACGATAAAATATTAAGTGTACAAATAAAAATCACATATTTATAATAATAAAATAGATGTTGGTAATATTAATAATTTTTTAAAATGTATAACATTATGATAAATTTATAAGTAAAATCAAAATAATAATTAATTTGATTGAGTTAAGTACACTATTAATTATCATATTAAACTAACATGAAAAATGACTTAAAGAACCCCATGAACATGACAAAATATAAAACAAATATAAGGGTAAAAAAAGAAACTCACAAATGAAAGTTAAGTACTCTATTAATTAACATAGAAAATTACTTAAAAGACCAAATGAACAAGACAAATTATAAAATAAATAATAAAAGAGTAANAGATATCATTATAAATTTGCTCAAGGCTTCACCAAATTAATTAAAAAACGGTTATTATAGCACTCTCTGCTATAATATAATAGTATGATATGTGGAAATGATTGGTAGCTTGAGAACGTGAATTAGTTGGTATGAGATTATGTGTTATTGATGAAGATCTCTTTATTTACACACAATGTAAGCATATTACGTTATGCTTGAGTATTTATTTTCAGCCTCCACCACTTGTTTGTTGTTGTGAGCCAAGAAACTTGATTTGGGTTTGGAGTAACATATAGGTAGACTGGTAGACATTCGGGTCATCCACCGCCGTGGTTAGGACCAGAGATGATGAAATTCAGGTCAAGTTGCCTCAAGGAATTATGGTTGGGCCGAAGGCGATGGCAGTTAGGTCTAGCTACAACATGAACTGTGACTAGGTCTGGAGATAATGACATTAGGGTCAAACTCATTGTGACCCCCATCAAATTGATGGGGCTCTCTGCCACATGTTTACCCAGACTGAAGGAGTAGGTAACACGTTAGAAGCATTGTTCTGAAAGAACGGATTAAGTGTGAAACAAGAAGAAAAAACTTTAATTCTGGCAGAAGCATGAAAAGCAGTCACCATAAGGATTACCACATTAAGCATTAGTTTTTTAGATTAAATTTTATTTAACTTTTAATTTTTAAAAAGATTTTAAGTTAACTTTATTATTTTTTGATAGGTTAGATTTTAAATATTAAATATTTGAAAATTTCTTTTTAAAAAAAAACCCTTAAATACACAAAAATATTCTTTAATGGTTGCTCTTGGTACTAAAACAATTTCCAAAATTTATTCTTAAATTTGTATGTTTATGTGTTCAATCTATTTATTGATTTGATATAATTGAAATTCTATTAAAAACTAAAAACGTATTTTCCACGTTTATTCTCGTACTAAACCCACTTAAACACATAAAGCTCGAAGCTTGACCTCGACATTTTGTCATGCTTCACACTTTTTAGAACCTTGGTTAAAAGCATACAAGAGATGATCAGGCGTCTAGACTTATGATATCCTGATTCCAACTATCAAGTATTTAGAGTCTCATGCATTACGATTTACATTTCATTTATTCAATATCACTCTTCATATTCTAGTCCCATGTTTTTATTGCAATTGTTTCACAACCATATGTGCTACTGCTAACTCTTCAGGGATGTTGATTTTGTTCCATTTTTTGTTTGGATATTCTGCATCAGGTAGAACAAGGAGAAGATGCTTAGGATTGGACGTAGGAACTGTGTTCTATATCACATGCACTGGATGTGATATGTAAAAATGACTCTTGTATTGTTAGGAAAAAATTTCGATCCGTGATGAGATCCTGGTTCATGGCTCGGTGGATGTTTCTATAGCGCTGTTGAGTGGTTGATTTGATGGAAAGAATGATATGTACAAAGCCTACAGTTTTTCTGCCCCAAATTATGGAAACTAGGCTGGTGTGGAAGAATTGCCTCATTCCTAAACACAAGTTCTATCACTCTATGTATGGTTGTTTGTTTCGGAAGTTTTTGACTAAAGATAGATAGCTTTATGTGGTGGAGAAGAAACGTATTCTTTATGGTGATTTTATCGAATTTTTGGACCATTTGTTTTCCACTGCCACTTCTCGAATTCTCTATGGACCAAAATTCGAGAAGACTAGGAATGAACGAATTCATGGGTTCTCATCAAGGTCTGCTAAAGGCCTTCAGAGGATTTACCGAGGAACTTTCTCCCTGGCAAAGACGAGGTATATGGTTATGGAAGCTGTCATTTTTCACAACATTTGGAGTGCAAGAAACCATGGGCTATTTGAGAATGAAGAACAGAGAGTTGATGATCGTTGTATGAGGGTTTGAGTAATCAGTGTATGTTAGATGTCAGGTAGTTAGTTGTTGGTTCAAGGAGTTAATGTTCTTGTAGATCTCCTGGGCAGCCCTAGTGTATTTGTATCCCTATTTTTTTTTACCTAAATGATAGGACTGTTTTATGCCAAAAAAAAAAAACAATTATGACATGGGTACAGCTAATTAGTCATGAAATTTCCATCACTGTGAGTCCTCAGTCAGCTATATCCCTCAATGTATCAAATATTTCCAAAAAACTGTTAAAATGTCAACTCAAAGATTCAAATTCAAGAACACTTGTGCATGCCAAGTGAGGGGAAAAACAATAAGCAGTCAATTATTAGCTTATACATAATAGCCTTATAACTAATTTCAAGTTCATGTATGTCTGCTAACCTTGCAGACAAGTTCTCCATGGAAGCCACCTACCACCATAAAACGATCCTTCACAGCCAAAGTGCTCAACTGCATTTGAGTGAACCCTTCAAATAAGGTTCCTGGATTTCTCTACATTAACAAGAACGAGGAAAACTGGTTAGATCATAAAAAAGAGAAATAAGATGAATGGTCATGTAAAAAAATAAGAAAATATTTAACCATAAGATATGAGGCAGGTAGAATCATGCTTCCCTTCCTTTTTTGAAGCATGAAAAAGACCAGTGGATATGATTTAAGTACCTCTGTTGGCACAATTTGGCCCGAGAAGTTGAGGACTTCAGTCAAGTTGTTGAATAAAGATGACCAATGCATAATTGAATAATTTGAAATAAGATATACATCATGTTTTGACGTAGCCCATACCAAATTCCTTAGCTGCACGTAACATTCAACTTATCAGCAGTTGTGGTATACTGATTTAATAATGCATGGCAAGACAAAGTAAAGAAATAAGCCTATTCAAGTGATTTTTTTCTTTGTTGTTGCAACATTATGTTAAACAGAGTTTCCTACAACTAAAAGGAACGCAAAAGCAACTAGAAAATTAAAAAAAGTATCCATTAAAGCAAGTAAAAGAAATTACAGGTAATACACTTCCAAATATACAAGAAAACACCCACAACCAACCAGATATAAGACTTATAAGTCTTGTTTGAAAAGTAAGAACACTAAATAAACAGATAAAAATTTAAAAACAAATCAAGTGGTATGAATTATCAAATTGATGCAGAGATAGAATAAAGCACAATTTCATAGGTTAAGATTAAAGAACAAAACAACTAGATAAATACAAATATTTATTATTCATGAAATTAATCAAAATGAACCTTTGATAAAAACCCAAATAATTCAAAACAAGTCAGATTGTGGAGCAAGGGAAAAAAGGCAAGAAGAAAACAAAAAAGAACTCAGGTAGTATACAATCATTTCACTCATGCGCAGATGGGAATAAAGCACAAATTCAAAAAACAAATGCATGAGCACAAGTTCCAATAATGCGATTGATCCAAAATTTCATTCTTGAGGTAGTATGAAAGCTATAACAGTGAAGATCAAAGATGAGAATATGTTTTTTCATTATTATTTACGCACACAAATATGTTTGGATATTGAGTTCTTATCATTAGTCAGACTCGCCAATTCAGTGTGCTATTAGAGAAAAAAAGAAAAGAAGGTTCTATGAAATCAATAGCTCCACTGGCCATAGAATCACCAAATGCGAACAAAAGAACTACTGACACTGCTATTGGATTGAAAATTCAAACCACCAAGTAATTCCACGATGGTGGCCACATACTATCTCATCATCACATTCAGACTTCAGTTTAGTTTTAAGGTTGGATCCACCACCTTAAAAGTAAAATACATTGGATCATCAAATTCAATCTAACTCCTGGTATGACTAAAAGGCAAATTAATTTCAAGCATGTTGTCCGTGATGACTTCGTGTTGCGCAAGACAAAACTAGCAATGCAGCTCTTATAAAAAAAAGTTTCCAAGTTCTGTTGATTCCTCAAAATTGACAATATATAAATGGCTAAATTCCCATTCCAAGACAAAATATAAAGATAATAACATAAAAATTAAAACCATAATTGAATGCATGTGAAAATTGATGGCAAGTCATGGAAACAAAAATAACACACCTGAAAATGAAGGATTGTAGGCTTTACTAATCTTGTATTATGAAAAAAATCAAAGTATTTGCCTCCTTTCTCTGTCAGTCTATATCCCTTCAAAGATTAGACAAAGGAATCACACAAAGAACCTGTATCGAATTTATATGATTGTATTTGAAGTGATAACAAAAAACATGAGAATTGTTCAAAATTCAAACCTTATCAACAGATTCACCAGATGAAGGTAAATTCTCATAATTCTTATACTGTTCAAGCCTTGTCAGCCTGTAACTTTCCCTTTTAATATTCAACCTATCCCATGGAATACCCTGTATATCTTTTCCGTTTCTTGCTTGTGCGGCCGATGTATCAGTCACCTTCATGAGCTGCTCAAAAACAATTACAATCAAATTGAACAAACTTATAATTAACACACACATTACCCACGTTAAATGCACATGCATATACAAGGTAAAATATTTTACGCATACACAAACATAATAGTGTCTGCTTTCCAAACACTACCTAACGTGGGTACGTTTTATTTTTAATTTTTAATAACATAATATTACTAAAGGTGGAAAATATCTCAAGAAATGCTTTGAACATCAACTAACCATATCATACTCATCAAGATTTGCATCTTCAGCTGTATAATATTCCTCATCAATTGTATCTACAGAACCGGTGACATCACCATCATCCACCATATATTCCACCTGACCAACCTCATAATATGACATTTTTCTTTTTTCTTCAAAGCCTGCAACACTTGATTATATCATTACAAAACCTGGAACTTGTAAACTAAAGCAATTCTAATGCCTACCATATGTCTGTGGGATGTTTTATTGATTTCATGTGTGTTTACTTGCATGATGAAGTATAATAATAAAACAGAAAGTGTAGGCTGCCACCAGACAAATACCCATTGCTAGAAGCCAGATAATTTTAGTTTTTCACGAACTCAATGACTAAACCCACAGCAAAAAATTAACAGAGACGGCAATGCTTGGTTACTTCTTTAAAAATGCCTCTATCCCCCTCACCNCATCCATCACAAATATTTCCATCTTCCAACATAATCATTCCTTTAAATCAACATTTCACCATTTCCCACGAATAATATATCGTGGTACTATATTTTCGCTCAATACTTTAGATTTAAAATTCTAAACATTGGTATACCAGTAACTAAATTGACGGGTTACCTGATGATATTCGCAAAAACCAAAACAAAACACAAAAAGATGTCTTTTTCAAAAAAAAAAAACCAATGTTATATTGCATTCTTTGACACAATAACCATGAAATAATTTGTCGAAATATATGAGACCCAAAAAAAACCAACATTTCTATAATTCTTT
Source organism: Primulina huaijiensis (assembly GCF_012295235.1). Taxonomy (NCBI): domain Eukaryota; kingdom Viridiplantae; phylum Streptophyta; class Magnoliopsida; order Lamiales; family Gesneriaceae; genus Primulina; species Primulina huaijiensis. The sequence continues at coordinate 3,345,143 of NC_133307.1, forward strand.
TAAAGAAACAGTGATTTTTACATCAAATTCCTCTTGAAAGTCCATAAAAATAATATACAGTCAATAACAATTATATTGGAAGAACTAAACCAATTGAACAGAACGATCAAGCAAGAATTGAGAATGATAAAATTTTGAAGGCAAAAAATGCTTGGGGTGGGGGGGGAGGGTTTAACTAATCACTAATTCTAAACCAGGAGAATCGAGAGGCTAATATTTAATCTAAAGCCTCAAATACAGTGAAAATGCCACTAACCCGGATCAAAATGAATGAAAATAAATCATTGGCTTCAGAAAATCCTCAAAATCTCATATATCCCATGTTTGTATACCAATTGCATCCAAAAAATGTTTTCAATAAAATGCTCCAAATTTAATCGACCAAAACCAAACAGCATTTGAACCCAAAAGTGACACAGACAACTAATCAAACACCCATCGCTATTACACCAAAAACCAACTCCACTGCTGTAAAAATTAACATTAATCAGCAACAAATCATGAACACAAAGCAGCAAATGCTCTTGCATGCAACTGACGAAAATCTATCTATCTACAAAACAATTCACAGATTACCGAGAAAAGAAAAGGAAAAGCAGAGTCAGCACTTTCAATTCACAAAAAACGGAAAAAGAGCGGACAACTCCGAGCGGGTTCTTCAACTTTTCAACATAAAGGTGAGATTTTTCAGATGAAATTGTTCGTGGGGACGTAATTTAAACCGAGAGGCGTTCTCTAGTAACGAGAGCTGGCTTGTGGGCTATGGCGGAAAGCAAAGGATGAAGAGAGAAGGTGGCGAATGGCAATGGGTATGGGGAAGCGAGATGGGAATGATAGCGAATGCATGCGCTCACATTTCATGAGTGTGTTGTGTATAATATGTTTCCCATTCTTCAATGCTTACGTTAATGATATTCTTGAAAACACAAACTCAAAGATGAAAATGAAATGTAACGCATGTTTGGGGAAAATTTGTAAAGCAAGATGGGTCAACTATTTAATTAAGAAAATGATCTTTTCGGATCAATTATTTAATTAAGAAAATGATGTTTTTGGGTGTATTTGAAATACTCATAAGGAGATCATTTCTTTAATTCGCATGCTTGTTAATCAATTAAACATAAAATACTACAATACTTTTTTATGCCAAAAAAATTGCGTCATGTGGATTGACATAATCATCTTTTGTCACGAAAGATCAAAGTTCGAAGTCTTAAGGGAAGAAAAACTCCACACCCTATTGCCACATATAAAAAAATAGTAATTTAATATAAAATAAATGTAAAAAAATCCGCAAACTTGGTTACGATTTGACGGTTAATTCTTTTTTTTATTACACACGAGGGGAGGGAGATTCAAACTAGGGGAGCAACTAATCTGGCAGGGGTGAGACCAACTAGGCTACAAGCCCGATCTCATTTGACGGTTAATTCTAACCTCGAATGTCCAAATTATTTGTGGAATACTATGAGTGTACGGAGGTTTCTCAACGCGTAATCTAGACAATTAACAAATATGTGGTACAATTTAAATTCTTCTTCTAATTTTAATTAATGATCTCATGTGGACCACTCTAGAGACTAGAAGTATTCACAGTGTAAATATTATATATATTTTCCCTACACTTACTCCTAACTTTTTATCTTGAAGTGTTGTCTTGTGGTGCAATTAACGTGATACACCAACCTCAAAAGACACGTATATACATACATACATGTATATATGTGTGTGTGTGTGTGTGTGTGTGTTTTTTTTTAGTATGTTATATATTCACCGGGCACACTTATATGAGTATTATTGAGATGATATACATCTATTAGATGTGATGAGACATAGAAAAAATATACATTTAATAGGTGGATGTTACCTCGTCTGTACTCGCATAAGTGTGTAAGATGGGTGTGTATCATGTGTACGGTGGGTGTGCATCAAAGCAAAACTGATTATATATGTGTGTGTAATTGCATATATATTTAAGTAGTTTGATGGTAGTATTTTTTTTATTAATTCTTGTTGATTAGTTTATTTTTATTAATTCTTATACCTTTCCATGAGAAATGTTTTACATTAAATGTGAGAATGTTAAGAGAATGAATTAAATATCGAAATAGAATAAAAATAACAATTTTAAGTCATTCAAAATTTTAAATATGACAAATATGTTTAGTAAATTTGAAGTAACATACTACTAAAATAATTTTTTATTAATATTATTGATAGATTATGTTTTGATGTAAAAAAACACATAAATCATAGATATGTCCAAGACAAGTCATTTGGTTCCAAGTTTCAAAGATTCAAACAAGCTAAACCGGTAATATAGTCGTTGAACACAGATAACAAAATCATTTATTGCAGCCACAATCCAAGGATAAAGGGTATCAGCTTTTCAACAGACAACAATAGGAAGTCTTGAGAAGATCAAATAATTGTTGGAAGCGACTGATATGAAAGAGATGAATCATGAAGAAAGAAAGAGTGATCGAGAACAAAAAAAATCTTATCTACATGATCTGGAATGCATCAACGTTCTCGAATCACGGTAATCTCTCAAGCAATAAGCATCCACATATATGCTCATACCTCGCCGCAATATCTGCTCAACCAAATATCACATTCGAGCATTAGAGCACAAATTCAATGTCTATGTCAAATCATAAACTATCAATGTGCTCTCTCTTCAACTTCTTGTTGCACCCATACTCAAATTTCAAGACCGTCTCTACTTAAAAAGAGAACAAGAACGGTTGAAAAAGCTAAATTTGATCATCAATATTATCATCTGATTGATTGGTAATAGATCACTAGGCTAGTCGTTCTGACTCACCAAGTATACCAGAAGTTCTAACTAATAGTGTGACTTTAATCTGAGTGAGTTTGTTCAACAGACTTGTATAAAATCAAAATATTCGTAAACAAGATAAATCAGTCCTATCTAATCATCAATACCCAAATGTCATAAAACTAGTTATGTCGATAATATTTTTTTTAAAAACAAAAAAACAAAACAAAACGTCAGTTATATCTCGACAAATGCATGCATACTATGCGACAAGAACTTGAAATCATTATTCACCACCAAACGTTACCAAATCCATAATTTCGAATTCTTTACAATATTTTTTTATTATTTTGTTAATCTTTAAGTGGTTTTTCTATTTAGCATATTTTAGTTCAAAACTACTAAAATGGATTATTTCGAATCGATTAATCGGACCCGCAAATAAGGCAAGACACGAGCAACATAATGCTCTCTCCAACCAAATTTTAATATCAATAAAGCAGCCATAATCAACCAAATAATTTTGTCAATTTTCAAAATATAATTTTAAAAAATTGAGTTAAATATTATTATAATTTTAATTTATTAAATAATATTATTACATATCAATATATAAGATTTGAAACCTGAGTTCTGTAACAAAAATTCCAAATAACCACATAAAACCAGTGCATGATAAAAAGTTTACTATTTAAAACATTATGATATCATTTGGTTCGTGAAATAAAATATATAAAATCTTGATATAAGGATAATAATTTAAAAGATATATGATAGTAGAAAGATGTATAACTTCATTCGTTATAAAACTCGAGCCAAATGTTGAAACATACATATATAGAAGATTAATAGTTTGCAGGGATGACACCGTCTTGAGTCAGTAGGTCATTTGTTCTAAATTGAAAATAAATTTTATTTATAATTAATTTAGAGAGAGAACTTTCTTTTCCTTTTTTTTTGTGCCTAAAGATTTCATTCAACAATAACAAGTTATTACTAGTCAATAAAGGAGTGTACACTAATTGCAACCTATACAAACAAAGTGATTTTTAGATTATTTTAAAAAAATTGCAAAGAAAAATCTAATAATTTTTTTTAGAGGTTGTAAACACTCTATAAGAAACATGTAAGATCCACATATCTACTTACATATAAATATATCATTTCCAGTTGTGAATTTTCTGTTCGTCATTCTATATTTATTTAGCTTAGCAGATTAATTTTTTATATAGATTAGCTTGTAATTTTTTTGTTTTATCTTAAATAGCTAATGACTAATAATTAATATATAAGCATTAATATTCATTGAATATATTGAAATTATTCTTACTTCTCTTCTTGCAGTTTTACATGGTTTCTTCTTGTTTTTCTTCCAGAGTTCGGTTAATTAATTAGTAAAACATATAGGTCACTTTTCACAAAAGTTGAAGATCACATCTATGTCTCTAAGGATTGATTTTTATAGTTATTTTGAACTCCCCTCGTCTAAACTATATATTAGTCTATATTTATTTTAGTTTTATTACATTAATTTGTTTAATACATTAGATATTTCAGGGTTTCATTTTATTTTGGTGATTATCTATTTTTATTTTTACTTAATTTTTTGACGTTACGTTGGTTTTCTTTATTTATTTAATTTAATTTATCGATGGTTCGTGTTTTGTTTTCTTTTCTTTTTATTAATCTTTTTTAGTTGTTCGTTTAATCTATATAAAATATTTATCATTGTAAAAAATTTATGAGATTATATTAGTTTCCAAAGATTTATTTTGATAGCCATTTTGTGCTAATCTCATCTTCCAAATTATATATATGAGCAGTAATATTCATTGAACACATTTAATTTATTACTACTTTTTCCCGCCTTGCGGTTCTACATGGCTTCTTCTTCTTTTTTTAAGAGTTTGGTTAATTAATTAGTAAAATATATTTGACACTTTCCACAAAATTTGAATATTACATCTCGATCAAATGATTTATTTTGATGGTTATTTTGAGCTCCCCTCATCCAAAATATATACTAGTCTATATTTATTTTATTTTTATTACATTAATTTTTTTAATGCATTGGATCTTTTAGGGTTTCATTTTATTTTAGTGATTATCTATTTCCCTCTTTTTATGAGCTTTTTTACTTAATTATTTGATGCTACGTTGGTTTCCTTGATTTAATTAGTTTAATTTATCGTTGTTAAGTGTTTTGAATCCATTTCTTTTTCTTAATCGGTTTTCACGGTTTTGTTAATATATATAATATATTTATCATTTTCGCAAAATCTCATAAAAATTTTTGTGTTATTTTATTTATATATATGTTTTACTACACATGTATATTTGAGTGATATTATTTTAAAATTTTATTTCACAAAAAATTATTAATAATCAATATTAATTTTCAAATGATCCATTCTTATATAAATTAACTATGTATAAAATGTATTCTAAAAACAAACATAGAAAGTTAAACGAAATCCGCAATAGGTTAAAAATTAGTAAAATCACAATTGATATTTAACTTAATTACAAGATTAATGTTTTTATTTAACATTATTATTATAATTTAGTTAATTAAGAGAATTTCATTTGACAATCATTTGTCTAAATATACTTCTTTTAAGTAAATCGTGGTTTTGATTTTGATAAAATTCATTTTTATTTTTATTGTGAATTATATTTGAATGAAAATTTTGTTAATTTGAGAGACTGTCATTATGTTATAATCATACATATTGAAAAATGTCATATGAACAAGTGAATATGTATGATTTATAGTCATGATATATTTTATCTATTGTGTTTTGATATATTTAGATTCACTAGGAAAGTGCACGTGCATTACACGTGGATGAATAACGACTGAAACATAATTACGAAATTTAGATACTATTTAAATTCGTTTGAATAACATCATGTTTAAGAGTATTTGTCAATCTAAATATATCAAAACAAAATAGATAAAATAGCATCATGACCATAAACATATATGTCCACTAGTTCATATGACAACATTTTCAATCAACATGATTATGACATAATAACAACTATATCAAACCAGAAAAGATTTTTTTCATCAAATATCATTCATAAAGGAAAAACAATAAAAATAAATTCATAGAGTAATGGATTTTACCAAGGCCTAAACCAGAGTGTATTTAAATGAAGTACACAAAAGGTAATACTAAAAGTTACAAGAATTTAATAAACACATGAACAAAAAATAAATGCACAAAACATCAATTTCTTCCAACATAAATACAATTGAATGATAACTACTAAAATGAATTAAATCCTATTAACCTCAACATGGACAATGACTAAAACAACCCCATCAACAATGTCAAAATACCAAACAAGAGGTCAAAATAGTAAGATCACAAATAGAACTCATATATTTATAGATAAATAAAATAATAATAATGATGATGATGATATATAGATATAGGTATATATAGATAAATGCTGATAAACAAGATGTTATTCAAATGATTTTAAACATTATCTAAATCTAGTAATTATGTTTTTTATTATTAGTCACCCACTGTATCGCAGGTGAACATTCCTAATTGGTAGAAATACATAAGATGCAACATAATGGTCACGATAAAATCCACAAGCCAAAACACTTACAAACCAAATGAAACACACGACGGAAAAAATAAAACGAGCAGCCGAAAAACAAAGGTATTATTAGCCTCCAGTATCACCATGCAATCATACAACACCACAAACAAGATCTAGACATACCCTAATGTGATTAATATACTACAGTAATCTAGAGAGGTAGATGATTTGAGTTTTGTATTTTGTATCTCTTCTGTGAATGTCCAGTATAGTTCTTGTACTAACTTTTTACCCATTTAATGAAATATTTTTTCATAAAAAAAAAAAAAAAAAAAAGATCTAGACATACCATACAAACCAGAAATCACTTACAAACATTAATGGTAGCTTCTGTTACTCGGATTTACTAATTTTATGATTTATTTTGGCTTTACACAGGAGAAAGAAAAACGAAAAGAAGACAAAGACTCATTCTCTTTGCCCGTGGCTATGAATTCACCAACCTATGCAGGGACGGAAGAATTCAGAACAAAATGACAGAAACTCAAGCCAGAAAGTGAATTTGAAATTTTAAAAAAATGTTGAAGTTTATACTATCTTGTTCTGGAGTAATATTTGGTCCACCAAGTGTCATACATTCGACTACACTGGTTAGATATTCTCTACGTGCACCACAACCATTATCCGGCTCGAATAGGTGTGTTAGGTTAACACTCAACAAATGATTTGAACTGTCCTTGATTACCCCGAAAAAATCAAATACACATAATGTAAAACTAGAAACATTGAAAATATGCAGCAGCCAATGGATGATGCGAAAACATGCCTTTTGACAGTATGTGAGTGTATATATATACAAGGAACTATCTATATCATCCCATTTTAGAGATTCCTACAAAACTGGAAACTGTATGAAGTTTGAAATGATTTATGATACTGTGAGCTTACCAGTTGTGAAATTATGCACATCTTAATGTAATCTAAGGATTATATTCATCATGAATTCCTTCCTCTTCAATAGCTTTTATACAACGAGCTACTTTAAGTCGATTATGACTATAATATCGGAGGAAATAGCAAACTGTGTAGCAGAGCCATCAGCAAGAAGAATAAAACTCGCACGTTGAGATTGCTACTGTGAGATATAGAGTGAGCCCCCACCAGGTGCACTGATCCAGTAAGCTCATCCTTCAGTTTAATAGTGGAAGAGCCTGCCAAAAAAACTCGATGGAATAAGTAGACAGACAAAAAGGCAAATAACTAAGAACATATCATTTCCTAAGAATTTCGGTTTTGTAGCATATAAGATCTAAAAGTTGGATGAAATAAATATAAAAGAAAATTTAAATTTAAAATATAGTCACAAATGATATGAAGATCCTAATATCTAAAGTTCCACGATCAAACCATAATTCTTAGTAGCAAAGTTTAGAGCTCTGTTGCAATTTAAACTTAAAACAACTAAAATAACAGAAAGTTCATCAAGCACGAACTATGCACATACATTCACTAATGCCTAATGAGTGGTCTTTAAGAAAATAAGCCACCAGTATTCACCATTTTGGATTCATAAATTGAATATTATGATAGTTGCAAGATCAATTTATAACTTTGAGCCTGGTGCTATATTTTGCAACTCTGCTTTTAAAGCACTAACCAACAAATTATATCGATCCATATTCAATCAATGAAAAACAACAACAAAAATAAAATAAAAAATTCCCATGTCGTCAGTAGACAACTTCAAAGAACATCATTCATGCTAAACAGAGACCTGAAAATTATTTGTTTGCATCCCAACAAAACATCAGAAAGGTAATCCGGTTGATGGAGGGATTTCAATGTTTAACTGTAAATTTTTTAGAAATTTTGCAAAGGATAGGAAAAGCTCCATATGACAACAATAGTCCAATCCCATACAACTCCAGCAGAGTAATGGTTGTCTCATGCGCTGTCTCAACATCATGGAGCCCAGCTTCAGCTTTTAATTTTTCTCGTGCTTCAAAGTAATAGCAAATAAAAATACTGATGGGGCCAACGAGTAGTCAATCACTAGTGATTTTTCATGAAGAATATACATTCAGAGTTAATCATGCATATGCATAGGGACAGTGGACCTGAAAAATAAGTACATGAAAAAACGAAAAGAGAAGATAACAGTGTGTCCATTGTATTTGTTCATTGTAGAGAAGGGAAGCTGAAACGGGGAACTTTGACCACTGCAGGAATCAAATCGAATCTACACTCCAAATATTTATGTCTCTGGTATCCCTAGCTGCCCACTTAAATAGTCGGACATTGCAGTCATTAGGGATCTCTCAGATTTATGTTTCACAAAATACTTGTATTGCGTAGAAAAAAGATTGATATTTGATGTTTTATGAGTCCATTCCTTTAACATTTCATGTTGGCAACAGTGCAGTCCTTCGCAAAAGAAGTAGCACCACCATTCTTAATAAACGGATGCTAAATCGTTTGAGGTTCATGGAGCAAAAACAAACGTTCAAAAAGCCTCCACATTAGCAGTCAAACACCAAGAAAATATCTGCGATGTTTCAAGGCCTTGTTTCCTCTATAACTTGGTCATAAATGATTATAATTGCATTCATTCTGTGTAATCATCATCATGTAACATAATGTTACATAACACTGCACAGAAATTAGGTGCACCCAAGAAAAATATGAAAATATGCATCTGTCTGAATGAGTGATTCATGCGTATCGGATGGTTTTACCAAATCTGTATTCAGTTTAAAACCAATAAAACAATGAGTGAATCAACTTTGGACCATCACTGCTATTAGGATCCAGCAGAAAAGAAAAGGTAAATTAACATTACGACAATTACGTTCAGTCATCAACTGAGTTTGCAGTGACCTGTAGCTCACTCAAGAGTCCAAACCACAATCAACTAGGGATCAAGCGTACATACATGCATCAATACTTACAGTTATATTCAGTCCATCCAATCGCTTGATTTTCAAGATCATAAAGGATCAGCTTATTTGAGAGAACCAAGTCTGCCAACATTGAACAATAAGAAGTTCAAAAAAATAAAATATAAAGTTAAACATCTCAACATCATGCCCTAGAATAAGTCATGAATAGATGATAAACTGACACTCAATACAATTGCTTCTTTTCAACTCTCCCAAATGTAGAGGAATGTAGGCCCCAATTCAAATAATCCGGTATTAAGGATAATTAAGCAAAACCCCCGATAATTTCAACATGTGTGTATATATATATATATATATATATATATATATATTGGTGATAGTAAGGAAGAAAGGCAGAAAAGCAGAGCATGCTATTGGGAAAGAGGGTGAACAACTTAGGCACAAATTGCATCAGCATCCATGTTAAAATTCAAAAAACGAAAAACTCCCTACGTAAATTTAATTGCATTTAAACCTTATAAAAATCAGGCATAACACTCCTTCAAATGAAGTAAATGTGTTTTTAAAAAATGGAGGATAAATTAGCATATTAATATTTTTTAGGGGGTTTTATTTCTTTTAGACTTTACGCCGAGTGGGCTGGTACAATTAGCCCAACAACTTAGCTCAAGACAAGTCTTTGATTAATATGAATGCAGAAAATCGTGCAAAGAAAATTACTACTTAATTCCACTAAAGTAACTTGAACAATTTCAGATTCAACTTGAAAAATAGTCAAAATAAGCACCATACCTCCCAAAAGTGTAATATTACTTTTCTCGCGACTGTTTTGCCAACCAATACAGGTCAAATCTTCCTGTCAGAAAATAAAATAAATTAAATTCATTTCCCAAGCCTAATAAAAATAGGTAACACAGAACAAAAGATGTGAACAAAGACATATGTCAAATGAAAGAAACAATAGAATGCTTCGATACGTTTTGTTCTCAAATTCACTTCTGCCTTTGAAAGGAAGTGGTAAAACTGGCATTGCTTCAAAACTATCAACACTGATGCTGAAGTATTAAAAAAAAAAAGTAACTACCCCATTATATCATGTCTTCCAGGTTCCTAATTTTTCCTATAAAAGTTCTTCTCATAACTTATAGTTGCGACCACTATAAGTTAACCTAACATACAGAAAATTTATTAAAAGCTCAGCTACCACCACTACTAAGGCCCCATTACATTAGTAATGAGATTAGAACATGTTTGATTTCATTATCCTCTCACATCATCCCTTAACAAACTTGGAACAAAGCACTAAAGGTAGGCTTTGGCCCTCAAGCTTACAAAGCCAAATGCTAAGAAAAGGCAACCACCATTTGAGTCCTCATTGTGATTTTACCTGTCTTCTGTCTGACTCAGCTCCTCTATCTTGCTGTCACAGTTCCCAGAGGCAAGTACACAAGGAATTGGGAAATGAGGATATTAAGCTATGATTAATTACAAGTCTAAGTTCATTATTTTGGCAGCTCGATAATATGTATTTTCCAAGCGTAAGACAGTCAAACGATAGGGCAATGTTCGTTTATCTTTCCAGGGAATATTTTCATTTCCCAGAAGTTAGAACAAAAATAAATCAATTATGCTAAAATTCTTTCTTTAAAGTACACGTAAAACTCAATTTTACATTTGCCGATACAATTATTATTTCAAATTCACCTTTTCATCACTCCCAAGCATGATTCTATCATTATAGTATAATATAATGCAGTAAATTATATTTTTAAATTTTGAAATAACGGTATCATATTTTAGAATCTAAACAACCCAATATAGACTTGTCGCAACATCCAGAATATAAAATGTGTTACTTTGACACAACCAAACATATTGTCCATTTCTCAATTTAATTACCAGATACATTTCCAATCAACCATTTCCAGAAATAACGTAAGCATGATCAAACATACCTAGTATTTCAGGATTTGCAATATTTGTAACTCATGATTTCCTAAACTAACATTGTCACTAGCGTTGGTTTTTTTGGTTTTAAAAATCCATTTTGTTAAGCTAGATTGTAATGCATTAGTCTGACCAATCATCATCTGGCCCTTGAAAAATTAAATATGTGTCCCCACAAAATGCTGGCAAGCACCATGGCTGCTCATGCAAAGTAAACAAGGAGCTGCTTCTGCAGGGCACACCAAATATCAAATACTCTAAATATGGCATAAACGAAAGTTGAATATTGGTCTAATTTTAATAGCAAACTATTAAAAGCAAGGAACGTCATGTACTAGACATAGCATTTGTCTTTCTCAACAGCACAAGAACTTCAGAAAAATAAATAATTTTGTGAATAAAAGATTTTTTTCCAAATTTGAATAAAGATTTTAGAGCAGTAACAGATTGTGCAAAATAATTATGCTAAACCAGACATGGGTAACAGAATATACTTACAAAAGCAAATAGGTATTCATGAGGATAAACCTTCAGCAAGAGCGAATTTTCAAAGTGGAAAACGACAGGGGGAAAATCATCATCAAGGCTGCAATAGACAGAGACGAGGTTATAAAGATTTAGAAAACTTCTCAGAAAAAACAGAAAATTCTGTACAAATGCGAGTCAGAAAATGAGGCAGATTACTGAAATAACTAATGAACTCCTCAAGAATTAGACAACCAGGACGTCAAACAAGACTATTAAAACAACAAAATTTTTTAAACTAAAACTATGAACCATCTTCCAGCAATAAAATCATAGTAAAATTTACTAATTCAAAATACTTAAATGTCAAATAAACAGCAAAATCAAGATATAGTACTGCAGGATATCTCATGCACAATAAATCATAAAGGCCAATACTGCCAAACAGAGAACAGAAAAATTATTGTTCCTCAAAAACTTTAGAATTCCAGAATCGAAAATAAAATCTTAGAATTTTGTCATTCAAAACATACAATATGACGAAGAGAAAGAGATAAATTGTATTCGATACCCCATAGAACGAGATCAGCTCAATCTCGACTGCTTAGATAATGAAATGTCATCCGTCAATTGGCTTTCATCCATTAACTGGCCCACTAACCAGATCACATCTAAAGGTCATCCTAGAGCTCACCTCGGACCCAATAAACAGGTTTCATCAGGTAATCATCTGGGAGCTCATCCCCAAGCCCAAGCAGCCGACCTCCCAAATACTTGTTGCTAGGGCAACTACGCAACTCACGGCCGACCTCCCCGCCGAGGTCCCAACCAACCTCCTAATATCTAGTATAAGGGCGACTAAGCAAGTTGTGGCCGAGGTCCCAACCGACCTAATTATACATTCTCATTTCTCGAATAGGGGTTCATGTGCGGACCTCCCGAGCCTAGCTCTAGGGAAGGCGAACATAAGCTCACTACATGCTGGCAGAGTTCGGTTACAAATGAGCCCATAGTCAGATGTACAATTATCATGTCTAAGAAAGGAGTATCACAAAGATTTGATCCAATCACATCTAAGATTATGAGAATCTAAAGTCCAACAAAGAAAGAATTCGGCGAGATTAAGTACTATCAATACTAGGTTCGATGGTGTTATTTATACATTCAGTCATATTGCTTACTTCCAGTTTTTTCCTGTTCTCTAATTTGAGCGTTAGAAGGACTATGCCGGAAAAACCTCCCGACCCTTTTCTAACGTCCTTGCTTGTGTTTCCAGGCTACCATCAGATGAATCGAGCTGACCTCCCGAAACATATTCCCGACCCTTCGGCACGTATCTCTATTTTATCAACATCAATTGGCGTCGTTTGTGGAAACATTTAAGCAAAGATGTAATATAACTGGTAGAAACAAAATATTATGCCGTAGCGCCTAAAGGTCATCCACATATCTTCCATGGAAGCTCATCCTTATCATTTTAGTTGGAGGTTGTCTTCAGCTCCTCAGGCAGAGATCGTCACCAACTCTTCTATAAAAGGGCACACTTGGCTCGTCAACAGGAGCTCCTCAGAGAGATAAGATCATTATCAACCACCTCTTTGGCTATAGGCCATCTCCCTGCACTTCAGCGAGGGCAAATCATCGACAAGCTCTTTAGCAAGCTGTCATCTACGGCCAACTCTTATCCTAGAGGTCATCCGCTAGATCTCAGGTCATCAAGGGTCATGTTTTACGATGAAATGAATGAGGAAATACGAGCAGCTGATCTGGAATTGGTAGAAGAGAAAAGATATATTGCAGGCTGGATGGATAACTCGGTCCTACAACAGGAGGGTCATGCATAAGAGGTTTCAAGATAGAGATCTAATTTTGAAAAAGGTACAAGAGGTGGAGGTCCGGAAGTTAGATCCAAAGTGGGAAGGCTCATTCAAGGTATTAGAGAAGCTCAGCTCATGTTCATACTATCTGGAAGACCTAAGGGCAAGAAGCTGAAGAGGCCATGGAATTCATATCACCTTCGCAAATATTATGCTTAGTTTCTCTCTGGATACTTTTTATTTTAATTTTTTCAAAGCATTGCACTTTGGTTTTTGGACAAGTTATTTTCTTGTTCTTATAAGGGTTTTTACTGGAACTCAGCTCATGAACCCTGATCACATCAGACTCACCTTGCCTCGGTTACGCCAGGCCATTAAGGTTTTCACCCGACCTCAGCTCAGGAGCCCTGATCAAGTCAGACTCGCCTCACCTCGCTTACGTCAGACGTTAAGGGTTTTCACCCGACCTCAGATCAGGAGTCCTGATCGGTTATGCTCACCTCGTGTCGCTTACGACACCCGACCTCAGCTCAGAAGCCCTGAACAAGTCAAGCTCACTTCGCCTCGGTTATGTCTAGCTTTAAGGAACTCGGAAAGGGAAGCTCGGGCCGAGCTTAAAGCAAGTCCTCAATACTTAAGTCAAAATGAGTATAGCCCATCTCTCCGCAATAGGTGTATCTGGCCGACTTCTCTCAAATTAGCCTTCACGAGGTTATTATTTATTGTGATGAACCAAACTCCCCGAGCTCGGCCGACCTCTATCGGATTAGCCTTCACGAGGTTATTATTTATTGTGTTGGACCGAGCTCCCCAAGCTCAGCCGACCTCTCTCATATTAGCCTTCACAATGTTATTATTTATTGTGTTGGACCAAGCTCCACGAGCCTGGCTGAACTCTCTCAGATTAACCTTCAAGAGGTTATAATTTATTAAATGTTGGACCGAGCTTCCCGGCTTTACCGCTCACACAAATTTTTTTTTTTTGATAGAAAACTAAATTATTATAATACTTGGATAGTACAATTTGTACGTGGATGAGCATTCCACGGCAACATTACTACAAGCTTAACCTGAAAATACACCAGAAATACAAAGAGTCACAGTTTTCATGACCAAATAAATTTGAAGTCCCTCACTAAATCTAAAATGCATAAATGGTTGAACTTTTGCAAGGTAGTTGTCCAAGATGTGACTCTAAATTTGATGATTTCCCATACTCTGTCAACAGATTCCGATTCATCTTCAAAAATTCTTCGATTTCTCTCTAACCAAATGGACCAATATATGCCGTGAATGATCATGTACCAGAACTCGCTGTAATTTTTGTTGAATATGCCTCCTGAATTGAAATAAAAGAGATCTTTAGCATGCCTCTGCATAACCCATTGTATTCCCAGCTCGTTGCAAACTCTAGTCCAAATCCTTGTTGTGAATGAGCAGTGTAAAAGTATATGATCTTGATTCTCCTCGTGCTCTCGACACAAGCAACACCACTGCGGTCTCAGAGCACAATTCTTCCACTTTCTTTGCACTGACTCACACGTAGGTAGCTTCTCCAAGGCCACGATCCACGAGAAAATCTCAATCTTTTGTGGGACGTGTACTTTCCAAATGGTATTAAAGAAATCGAACAGTGGAAAAATGGAAATAGGGAAAAAAGAGCAATAAAAAGATCTAACCGAGAACAAACCTGAAGGGTCCCCCCGCCAAACTTTAACATCCTCAGTACCCAACTCTAATCTGACACTCTCTAAGACTCGCAACAAATCAGTGAACTCAAGAAATTCAACCTCGCTAAGATCTCTTCTAAATCTGACATCCCAAATGGTAGAAAGACTATCCACACTGTTGACAACATCAATGAAATGACTAATCGGTTTATTGGGAGAAGTACAAATACGAAACAGAGATGGAAATCTTATTTTAAACGAGTTATCTCCCTCCCAGACATCTTCCCAAAAACGAATGATATTCCCCTGTTTTGGCACCCCCTGATAAGTTGATGAAAAGCCTGGTAAGACCGAGAAATACACTTCCAAGGACTTCTAAATGTTGCCTTCTCCACCAACCCTAAATTCCAGTTGTTCTCTTGTATCCCATATAAACTCTGAATAATTTTTTCCCGCAACGATCCCCTTTCCACTGAACTTCTCCACCACCAATTGCCAAGAAGTTCCTTATTCCTGAGACAAACATTCCCCAACCCCAACCCTCCTTTTTCCTTTGGTTTACAAACCTGTTTCCATCTGACTACATGGCAATGGTTTTCCCCGTCACCTCTATCCCACAAAAAATCTCTCATCATTTTTTCCATTTTCCGGGCAACCTTTATTGGCAAAAAGGGACATGAAATAGGATGGCATCGCACAAAGCACAGCCTTTATCAAAGTGAAACGACCTCTCTCAGATTAACCTTCATGAGGTTATTTTTTGTTGTGTTGGACCGAGCTTCCCGAGCATGGCCGACCTCTCTCAGACTAGCCTTCACAAGATTTTTATTTATTGTGTTGGACCGAGATCCCCGAGCCCAGCCGACCTCTCTCAGATTAACCTTCACGAGGTTATTATTATTGTGTTGGACCGAATTCCCCGAGCCTGGCCGACCTATGATGGTTCAACTATTTGGCCGAGTTCCCCGATCTCTATTAACCTCTCTCAGATCAACCTTCATCAAGTTGATGGTTCAACTATTTGGCTAGATCAACCTTCACGTAGCACGAATTCACATACCTCTTTTTTACAACCAAGTAGCATGGAACACTTGTCAACTTTTAAGTCAACCATGCCTAATATTGTTGTTGATGATGATATTTCCATTTCTTTTTCTCACGAGCCTCATGTGCCACCATCACCTTTCTAGTTTTTTTGGCCTCCAATTCACTCATACCATTCAAACGAGAAAGATGATGCACTAAGCTGCAATATAAATGAGTGATTATCAATTTTAGCAAAATTGATATGTGAATCCGGTAGTCCTCTTTTTTACAACCAAGTAGCATGGAACACTAGTTAGCCTTTTAAGTCAGAAGTGAAGAGGTTTAAGGGAGTTACAAGAAGTATGCATTTTGTGGTGTAGTAGCATCTTCCAAGACGAATATCAATCAAACTTTTCATCATGTGTCCAGGCTTGAAGCATCCGATACTTTTGCAAAAAAAGATTATCCATTAGTCTACCCAGTGCCCCAAAGAATAATTGTAAGATAAATCATCAATAGGATCAATTGGATCCTTCAAAATAATATTATTAGTTGATGCAAACAAAGAATCGCCAAACTAAGATTGTCCTACTGTCGTTTGAAAGATGACGAAAGAACCTCATATTCAGCAATTCCAAAGATTGCCAAAAGTAACTCACAGACTTGTGTTTGATCTAGTTCTGATACAATCGGTCATTCAAAATCCATGAAGACAAAATCCATGAAGGCTAATGACTTTCTTTAAGAATGTTTTAACATCATACTTTAGAACATTGAACAATTGTCGCACCTAGAATAGCAATGTACCATGACAAAGGTAAATTTTTTGCATCAAAGTATTATTTGCATTTATTCTCAAATCTTGTCCAGACTCACAACACATGGACAATGCAAATAGAAACCTGAGTTTCTTTCTTTCTTGCTCTAGTTAACAAATATGGCATTCAAGGAAAAGTATCATCACACATATACTTATTTTATAATGTATAAAAAACATCTTAACTAAAAAGGGCTTAAGAAGATTTTGTGGGTCTCTCTAATATACCAAGTAGTTTCATGAGAGTTCATGACCATGGGATTCTAGCCTTTCTTGCAATGAATTTTATGATTTCCTGATTACAGTAAGACTTTTTTTATTTAAAAAACGATATTTTATTAATAATTTAAAAGATGTTAATTACAATCAGTGGACTAGTGATCCACTGTCAACAAAAACTACATAAGATCGTTGCTCTATCAATGATACACAAAAGTCCAATCTCTCAATACATCTGAGATTGACACATTGACTAATAGATAAGCTTTTCCAGCAAGAAATGAGAATTCAACACCATGAGTCAAAGATTCATGGCTTCATTATGAAAATGTTTTTGTTTGCTTAAGGATTTCAAATTGATCCACAAACAGTTTGAAACAATTTCCCAGTATGGCCACCCTAGCAGCAATAACCGAATAAATTTGCAGCCCTCAGAACTGTAATGATCATAATTATCCAATAACATTAGAATCAGAAATCCCCATACCCATAGGTAGTATCATCAACCATCATCATGCCATGAGATCTACCAGACAGGACCACTAGAACAATACATAAGTGAACAAGGTGGAAATATCAGAAGACTGAAATCAAATTCAATCGGAGGATATTGGCAAAAAAAGCAAGTTAAATAAGATATTACCCCCAAGTCTACAAATAATCTCTAAATCATCGATGAGAAGTTATTGCAATAATAACGAACAGCTCAGCTGAGATCAACTCATTCGAAAAGCCTCAAAGAGGAGCCATACCTTCCTGAATGGTCAAAGCAAGTGTACTGGTCATGAAGAGTTTGTAAGTTCAAATCCGGCTGCCAGGAGAGTATCTAATAAATATAATGCCCATAGAACGTTAAATTTCCAGCTCTTCAACACAAGAAATTTAATAAAGTCGATTAAAACAATTGCAAATGATACCTGTTTCACTAGTGGCACATAAATCTCCTGTGGAAGATATGCCAGTGTAGTACCACTATCAATAATTGCCCCTTTCTTATCATTAATCATATGGACATCAGTGGTAAGATTCAGAATATCGAGCCCAACTTGAATTGCTGTCATATTGACACTGTAATGGGGCCTGCAATTGTAATGAAAAAAGATAAGGGTTCACGGGCTTGAGGTTGAAATTAATATAGGTAAAGCAATTATACAAAATACCAAATTTGAAATATCTATTTGAGGGAAACCGGAAGAACAAAGTAGAAAGGAAACTGAATCTATGGAGTAGTTTCTTTCGCATGCACTGAGCATGAGCTGTACTTGATCTTTCAGCGATAAACTTGTCTTTTTCTCTACGAGTACTACGTGGGTCAAAGGTTTTTAACTAGCACAGTGCTCCTCTGCTAAAATTTGAGATATTTCCCTCGCAATCCATCAGATGCTACCTGCTTATTTTCATTGCATACGTAGAACCTTTCATCTCATTTAGCTTACAGCTATGGGGAAAACCATAAAATACAGTCAAGAACTCTGTGGCATCTCTTATGAATCAGCATGAGGAAGAAAAATAACTCAATTTTTCAATCACAAGATGTTCATGCATCATATTGAAACTTCAAGAAGATTAAAGTAAAACATACTTCTAAATTTTAAACTCAATCAAATAAAAGAAATGATCATTTGTCAAACTACGCTGGCTCCATAGCCTTCTAGGTATTCTGCAAGGTATTGGCGGATAAGAGACAATTTTTTAGTTTCTCTTTGATGAAGAAAAAATCAGGTAAAGACAAGAATCAGCATTCTAACCGAATGAAAATAATGTGATTCAAGACAAATAGCAAAGTGGCACATTAGAATTTGAAGATCTGGCTTACTGGTCTGGCACCAGAGGCGTTGTATTCACTTGTGGTTGAACAACATGGCCAATGGCAAAGATGCCTCCACCATTCACGCCATCTAAACAATGTGCAAACATCTTTTTTACTCTTCTGGATGCAGCTAGCTGTGAAATCATTGAGGAATTGGATTTTCCAAAACCCAGTATCCCATCAAGTGCATCATCTGATGATCCTAGATCCCCAGATTGTCTAGCACCACATCTGCCCAAAAACATTGCACTTAATGATAGACTAAAGAAAATGAATACATCACCAATTAGAATTTCCTAAACTTTTACCAGACAAAAATGAAAAAACTCAAATCTTATGTTAATCGCTCAAATTACACGAATAATGTGAGAATTTTAGAGGTTAAATGATCCGTTATGGATATTTTGTTGAAGACCAAGAATAATAAGTTTGGCTAACAAGATGCTGGCCAAAGATGTTCTGTGAGAAGAAAAGACTTATTCAGAACTATCAACATTGATTCAAAGTAGCGTATCCTAAGGAAAAGGTCAGCAAAAAACCATATATGGATTGTATGCCTATCTGGTTCAATATATGAAAAGGTTATTGAGATACATAATAAAACCCGGAACAATATTTGAACACTCAGATATATAGCAGCCTTGCAAGTTCAAATTTGGCACCTTTAAAGCAATCTTGACTTTGCATGTGCTTGTACAAATAATGTACAATTGCGGGCAACATTGAGTTAAAGTAAGTGGGACATAGTACACCAAAGTTTAAGCTCTCCAGCAGTGAAGTAAACAGATAATTGATTGTGTTACGAAATTTAAACTGTCTATCGAAAAATAATGTGCAATTGCCAATCTGCATCACAAATCACAATATCATGAAACTTGATTCGAATGATAAATTTCTACCTTTTCCACTTCAAAATAGATGCTTCATGGATAAACAAACATTTGCTAATAATTTCAAGTAGTCGAACCAACTAAGCCGCTTGGATAAGCTTGTGTCTCTTTGCTTCACAGGAGTCATTTGTTTTCTGGACAGGTTCGTGGTTGTTTTAAATCATTTTGCCTCCGGAGGCTAAACTTGACCAACCTTTATATCATTTTTTTATTTCTAAAGGTTGGGGTATGGCACGAACACCGTCGTCTGGAGGTTTGTTATCACAATAGATTATTTATATAGCAAAAATTTGCAAGGTTTAATACTATTATGACTCTGGACTATATACAACCATGATTTGTAACAAAGAAATCTGTTTGATTTTAGCTAACCCACATGATGTGTGTGCTAAATATAGCAAAAGTTAGTCTTTTGCACAAAATATACCTCAGAAGTACTTGAAATAATAAAGAAGGAAATAGAAATTAACATACCCAAAAATAACACTCCCATTTGCTGACGTTGTTTGTAGATCGCCAGAGACTCGATCATAAATGACAATGTCCTCTACAAAGTATCCCATACTATAACTTCCATCTCCATAAACCTCGGTATAAAAACATGAAGCATTTTTAGTGCAACCAGAGAAGGAACCTCCTCCTATTTCTTTACAAAAATCATGATCACATGATACCAGTTTCCCAGTCGAAGAGCCATTGGAATTGTAAAGGGTAAGTTCTATCTGCCAAAATATAAAAACTTCATAAACATAAGATGATAAAGCCAAAGGATACGCCAATTTTGCTAGCATTCTAAACCTCATCCAAAAGACAAAAGATGTAACCAACAAAAATGATGAAGATCATACGCCATGGTAGCCTCTTCGGGGGCACTCATGGCACTGAATGCAATTAACCCATGTTATATCACTTCCAGTATCAACTTGAACATAATAATCCTTTGAAGGCGTTCCTATCCCTATTTTAGCGTAGTAAAGCCTGTATGATCAAACCCAACACAATAGTAAGAGAAATGCAAATGTAATGAAACAGATTAATCAGCTCAAGAGTTTGTTACAATACATTTTCTTATCATTAAGAATGAACAAACAGGTTTAAGGTTCAATTCATGCATTCTAAATCATATCTAGAGCTCTATTGTATAGTCAAGTTAGCAGTAAAAAGATGAAAAAATGGATAACCACACACCACTATGCAAGGTTGCGCCTTTTCAATGTGTCTACCATAGCAGTAAGTTCTTTGTGTAAACTGGATGAAAGATGACTGACACAAACATAAGCCAATAAGACACTTTGTTTTTCTTTTTTAACAAAACTCACTCGTGCCTAGGTGGGGCTTTGGCACAGTTCCTCGCCAGTGAATAGATTAAAAATGACAAACTATACAACAGACAAATAGGCCAAAGCCACCAAAAGAAATAAAGAAAACCTTACAAATTACAATAGCGTGTAACTATTATGTAATTAGTCTAGTTGGTACATGCACAGATGTCAACTTTTTACTAAATGATCCCTAACAGAATTCACATAAAGATCAATGCAGCACTGGATTTTTCACAAGATAAATAAATTATTTTCCGTAACCATCCTGTAATTTTGATGAGGCAAAATGTAGAAAAAAAATTTGTGACTTGGCATTCGTTAATTAGTGCATTTATTTTTTAGACTTTCAATCCACTGTTTAATGCAACACTGTACCCCAGCACGCACAACATAATTCATCCATACCTCATTTGTTTCCGATTATTTTCGCTAGTTATTAATGCAACGCAACTCACATGTTATTTACGCCCCAAGATTTGACATCTCTTGAAGGTTCTAGAATTATGAAAATGAAATCTGGTCGTTGAATTTCTAGTTAAAAAATTATTCAACCACTACATTTCAGTCCTTGATTTGATAATTATAGGTTTATTCCAACGTTAATCCATCCAAATACTGCTATTTAATTTCAAAAGAAAAAATCATCACTGATTCGATAGAAGAGAAACACTAACTCCTTATACAGCATGCCTTCACAATTCACAATCATAAAGTTTTCAGACAACAATACGAAAACCAAGCATAGTCAGAACTCAGACGACAAACAAAATAAAGAAAAATGGCAAGATTGCTAAACAACTCCGTTGTGGACCTAATATTGAAATAACCATACCATAAAAGATTCTTTATCTAATAATTGATTCATTAAACAAGAACAATTTAGTTGTCTATGCATTCACAATGAATTAGCTAATTTAGTTGTCTATGCATTCACAATGATTCGCTAATCATTAGCGCTAACTGAAACTATGAGCACTTTAAGCAAGATTAATTTGGTCTCCTAATATTTGAAAGTAACTATAAACCCTGTCAGAAAAATAATTGGTGCAGAACGCACTCTAATTTTGAGCATGTTGCTAAAAACCTCTAATCTCAAATTTTGGGTATGCATGCATATTTTTTGCGTCTCTTTCCTTTATTAATTTTAACTCTTTTTACTCGCTTCTAACGACAAACAAACCTCAATAGTTCATTCAAATTGAAGGTTTCTTTTTTCATAATTATACATATAACCAAAGATGATCTATTACTTGCAACATTTTAAATTTTTTCTTTTCCGCATACTATATTAAACAGAGAATAATAAAGGAACATTCAATTTTAATATGATAAATAGGTGCATTTGAGTCATTCTGAGAGCAAGTAAAGAATGTAGAAAAACATAGAAGGGCTCCAAAAATGCGAATGCATGAACATCATTTGAGTATATGGGGTTTAAGTAAAATATTTATTGTATGGGACTTGCACCTATTTATTCCTCAAAGTTTTAACTTCTCAGTTACTTTAAATATTATCGGGAAATGCATCTACCTAAAATAACAAATTCCTAAAACCAAAAGTCAGAAAAAAAAAAAAATTAAACCACAAAAATCTGCATACTTTTGAATGCTAGCATTCTCTAAGAACATTGTATCCTATATATCTACCATATCTTAAGCACAATCAATCTAACATAAAAATTACGACTTTTGTACAAGCACCATGATATATCAATCACTACCTGCACGATAAACATTCGCCCATAGATTTAAGTATATGATCCCTTGGTTGAATACTTACTTGTTCAAACAAATAATTGTGTGTTTTAGAAATTAAGATTAATAAGAAAGGTGTACACCATTGTTGATTCATCACATAACCAATATGTTTAAGCACGCAGAATCAACTAACTATTCATTCAAGCTAATATTTGGCACAGCATCAAAAGTGTCATTTCTTGATAGCATTTTATATGATCACATAAGAGATATATTCACTACTACATGCAACCAAACAAAATATCATAATTACTGGTTTATCCAAACATTAATGCATATCCCCGGCATCTGTAGAAGTTCGGAAACAACAACTCTACAAAACCACCAGTCCGATCATTCAAAGGAACACCCAAAACTACGCCGGATTTCCTAATCATCAATTCGTTCTACCACAATTCGTACCGAAAACACCAAAAACAACAAAGAAAAGCCAAAAACAGCATACCCAATGGAGTCGGGACGGCCGGTTCCTCCAAGCGGAATATCAACGCCGGCTAGAATTGCGAGGTGGCGAACGACGTCGTGTGCTCTTAGGGCACTGAGGCTCCGATCAGAGCCGGGAAATTTGTAAGTCACTTCAATCACCCCCACTCCACCGCCACCAACGCCGCCTCCGTATGCAAACGCGAGGAAATCGACGACTGCCAGAAAGAGAAGTATCAAGTGGAGGCGCGAATCCATTTTCCGGCGCTGATGAATGCTGATTGGCGCTATTTAATCAAATTTCTAATGAAAATCGTAATTATTTATTATTTGATCGGTGTGATTAAAATAGTAATCCATTTTCCACTTCTAACAAAGAAAAGTCATCTTTACTTATATAATTGGTCTAATTAAGTATACTTCTTTTATATAAAATATAATTGGCCTAATTAGGTATCATTTTTATACATAAAATATTGGTGATATTATCTCGTATATCTTTATCCACGAAACGAATCAATCTACTTATATTTATAATAAAAAATAATATTTTTTTATATAAAATATAATTGACCTAATTAAGTATTATTTTTATATATAAAATATTGGTGATATTATCTCATTTATCTTTATAAACAAATCAATCTACTTATATTTATAATATAAAATAATATTTTTTTAAAAAAATATAATATTTTTTCAAAATTGATTCAAATAAAATATTCATTATCTCAAAATTAAAACGTGATATCGCCTCACATAGTCTCGGAAAGTTTTCACAAAAACTATTTTTTAGACAACTCTTACAACAAGACTTAAACATAAGTAAATAATAAACACCACTTGGGCACCTCACTTCATAGCATCAAGCTATAAATCAGGAGCTAAATATCAAATATACATTACACAAACTAAACTTCTTCAACATCAAGAGATAAATGATTCAATCAAGTTTGACATGGGGAACATGACGGACTTTATAGGAATCTCCTTCATCACCATCCACAGCTCGGAGCCGATCCTTGAACTCCTCGGGCATCATACGAAGGTTCACCTTTTGGAGTGTTGTGACGAATCTCAGTCCATCAGGAAGCATTTGCAGGTTCTCACAATGAGCAACAACCAATCGATTGAGCTTTGGCATTGCTCCTTCATCAATCCTCCATTTTTGCAAATTCGGTAAACACCACAGCTTTAGATACAAAAGCTGAGGAAAACCTTTGGCTGAACACACCATTTCCTCTCCCACGTAGGAGGAATCATACAATGTCAGACTACTTAACTTTGGTAGCTTTTCGAGTGTTGCCATGGGATCTTCCTCGAGTGCTGAAGCCTTGAATGAGATTTTAAAGATGCTTGAAGAGAAATGGTAGTGTTCTGGAAGCTTAGCTATATGACCCCGTAGAGATAACTTGTACAGCCGGTGGCAATCCAGCAGCGTTCTCAACAGACTTAACTCTGAGTCTGAACAAAACTGTGAACAGGAAATAGAAAGTGAAGTCCGTTTAAGATTATTCTGAGTGAAGCTTATGTATTTGATAATGTTAGGAAGGTCATCAAGTCTATCCTTTATTGAAGCTCTTAGTTTCCGAAGCTGGTGGTGAAGTTCACTAGCATCTCAAGTTCATTCAATCCTTCCAATCTCAACTTTGCACCATCTCGAGTACGAAAGGAACCCGGGAGATATAAATGTTGTAGTCTTTCCATTTTCCAGAGGATGTTCGGAATTTCCAGCGTAGTAGCAACTTCCAAATTAAGTGTCTGCAAGAAAATTAAATTTTCCAACGACGATGGCAACTTCTTGAACATAGAATAGCTCAAATTCAAGTACCTCAGGTGTATCAAATCTCCAATACTTTTAGGCAACTCGTCAACATTGTGAAATCCTTGAAGTTCCAGAACTCTAAGAAATTTGAAGCTTCCGAGGTGGGATTTCATTTCATCTCGTAAGAACTCTTTGCTACAATCATGGGCGTAAAAGAATGCTGACCTTAATTGACGATTTTCGCACCAAGAAACCGGATTATGCTTACCATTTGGATTGAAATACACAGAAACTCTTCGTGTTTCGCAACCGGATGAATATGATTCCAGTGGTTTCTTATCGCGTCTAAAATCGACGATCTTTGCGAAGTTTTCATCTTTGGCTTTAGATATACAAAGATCCCGCATAAGATCATGAAGTCGACAATTCTTGAACCCGCCAGCCGTTTCCTTCACGCTGACTTGCACCATACACCTTTGAGCCAGTTCAGCTAAGTACCGTTCAGCAACATCCATCATTGTTTCTTCTTCGGCCCTCTCCTCCGATGATATAATACCTTCGGCCAGCCATAATTGGTATAACTTCTCAGCTTCTATCTCGAAATCCTCAGGGAAATTTGCCAAGTAAAGAAAGCATTGCTTGAATGGGAAAGGCAAGTCATGGTAACTGAAGCCTAAAACCTCCGATACGGCTTTTTGTTGTCCGTGACTTTTGCCCCTAGCCAAATACCAGTTGATATTCTCATATACCATTTGCCAGTCTCTTGCCGTATGCTTCATAATGAGAAGTCCACCGAGTACAAGAATAGCTAAAGGCAAACCACAACACTTCCCCACCATCTCCTTCCCTAAGGTCTCCATGTCTGGATCCGTTCTAAATCCTGAAAAATGAGAAGAAACAAATCATGGTCTCATCCATAGTATTTCTCATGGAATAATAGGTAATCGGGTACCAAACAGTAACTAATTGGTTTTATTGCAGTAACAGAAACAAATTCTAAGACATTATCTTAAAACGGTGTCAGCAAAAGTATAATAACTTTTCCACTAAGCTTGAATATCTTTCAAGTATGTCTCTTTGTCAAACACTCTGTCAAATAATAAGTGATATGTATAGCTTCTAAGGAGAGAATCAAGTTATTATGTTGATAATGCCTGACCAAGACTGAAGTATTCTTCTGCCGTAGATACAGGTGTTAAACCAGGAAAAAAAAGGAACATTATGCATTACAAGAGCACCTCCAAGTAGGACCACTGAATGGAAACTATAACAGTCAGTATTCTGCAACTATGGCCGAACATGTAAGAGGAAACTAAGCTAACTTAAGCCTACGAAATATTCCAGCAAATCAATGAAAGCAACCAAGACTGACTTAAACCACAAGGTTTGCTACAACAAGCATCAAAGTTAAATCTTTAAAACAAAGACCTGCAACCTGAGCAGCATATTCAAAAGTATGAAACACACCAAATTATAAACTCACCATCAGCATCATCTTGCCTTCTAGGAAACACTTTCCTGGAAAGCAGCTCCCAACTTTCATCCAAGGTTAAAAATCTAGGTTCATACAAATAACCACTGGGGCAGACATAAGTAGCAACATCTCTAATGCGAGATGTGAGAAGTATTTTGCTACCTGCACCCACTCTCGAGTTCGGAAAGGCGGGTTTCAAGCTTTCCCAAGCTTGGCTGGACCAAATGTCATCAAGTACCACTAAACATCTCTTCTTCATCTGCACATCATGTAGCTGCCTCACTAGCTCCTCATCCCTCATACCTAGAATCTCATTTCTCTTCTCAGGCACAAGTTTTATCAATAATCCCTGCAAAATATCCTTCTTATCCCACTGCTGAGATACACAAACCCAAGAAAATCCATCGAAATGCCGCCTCACAATCCTATGATTATACAACTTCCTAGCTATTGTTGTTTTCCCCAAACCCCCCATCCCATAAATAGATACCACTCCATTTTTTTCCTCGTCAATCAAATGAGCAACCAACACATTTATATCTTCCTCTAACCCCACAAAATCTTCTTCCACTACATGTGAATAAGCCCTCCTAAATTCATCATTTCTTGCATTTCTAACACCAAACCCGTCTCCCCGATCACCCAAGGACTGTATCCCAAAAGTATGCAAACTCTCTCTTAGCCCGATAATCTTGCTCTTAATATCAGCAATCTTGTATCCAACCATGTGAGTGGTAACAAATTCCTTGAAGAAAAAACTCATTTTCTTGAAAACATTGAATCTCGACTTTCTTGAGTAATTTCGTGACGCAATCTTAGAGGCAAAGAAAATAAGAATGTTGTCTTCAATATCGTAAGCAGCTTCCCGAACTTCAGCGACCCAGTTGCGGACTCGCTCGTCGGTTTCTTGCTTCGAATCCGCATCTTTCAAGAAAGATCGCATGCGCTGCAGCTCTAACTGGATCTCCTCGACCTGAGACCTCACTCCGTAGTAGAACTTCACTTCTTGTACGAGGAGACCGCGGATTGTTTCGAGGGTAATGGAAACCACAGGCTCCGCCATTTGGAGCTCGGAGCAGCCGCGACGGGGAAAAGTTTCGACTTCGTTCGTTGAATACAAATCCTTATATGAAAAGATTATTGTACGGGATGAGAAAATTACCGTCCGGCCCCTTGATTTATTGAATTTTATAAAAACCTCTGTTTAGTCTTGAAAATATAAAAAAAAACGCCCATAGATGTTAAAATATATAAATAAATAAATAAGCCCAAATTTTTAAAAATAATTGTATTTTAAGCAAATCATATTTGGTGATTTGCTTAAAATGACACTCACTCTTTAGTCTTTATTAACCACCATCTACTTTGCAAACGTGGTGCGTGTGTGTAAAGTTATTTTAATAATTATCGAAGGGCTAAAATAAAATTTGACAAATTATCGAGGGACTAAAGTAATATGTAAATTATTGTAATTAAAAACAAAAAAAATATTTGTTGAAATTTAAAAAAATAAAAACACAAATGTAATATTGGTATCAAATGAGCGTAAAATTAGGAGAGTCAAAAACAGACCAAGACACCATTTTTATCTCTATTATAAATATTTTTAATAATAGTAATAGATACATATGAATTGACAATTATATGCAAATGACTTGTGGTTAAATGAAATACATGCTATGGTATGAGGCAACCACATGTTTGGTGAATTAGATAAGATTAGGGGTTATTATGCAATTCAAATCCAACAATTCCAAGGACTTTTATTTCACGTGAAACTGAGACGAGACTTGATTTATCTCTTATTTTGACTCAAATTCGACTATCCTTCTGTTTTACAAGGCAAAAACTTGTGTGCGACGGTCTCACGGATCGTATTTGTGAGACGGATCTTTTATCTGGGTCATCCATGAAAAAATATTACTTTTATGTTAAGAGTATTATTTTTTATTGTGAATATGGATGGGATTGACTTGTCTCATAGATTAAGATCCGTAAAACGATCTCACGTAAGACCCACTTTTTTTTTCATTAGGATATCAAAAAAAAATCACTTGAAGATACATGAAAATAGTTGACAAATTACAAATCTCCCCCTTCATCTACCAAACATATTGAAATAATTGGTAGGAACCACATGGAAAACAGAGAAAAGATGTTGTGTCAGATTCTTAATAAATAGAAGATGTACCTTGTATTTGGATTCGCGTCACAACAAAAAACGTATTGGAATTGGTTAAAAAGTCTTCCATTCACACTTAATTTTTTGAATTCCTTCGATAATTGGTTTCGAGGGGGACCAAGACTTGGTGTGTGAACTTGTGGAGAATATAATTATGGTTTCTTAAACTATTGAATTCTTTTTCACTGCATTTTTCATTACATGATATTGCAAAAAAGTCTTAAACTATTCTAAAAAAGTGTTCAAATAGTTTTGAGTGTATCATATCTCAATAATTATTATTATACTCTCATGCATTCTATCACATACTTGTCATTGTCTATTCGACCCGAGTCATCAGATACCCGAGTCCACTCAGTAAGATTATGGGCTTAAGACTAATGCGACGAGACCCGAATAAAGACCCAAGTGAAATCCCGAGCTAACTTCTGCTCGGGAGATACCCTTTGTAAGGACACTGTCTGAGCAGCCGAACTAAAAATACACCGCCTCGAGTTATAGTCAATGTGGCGGCGGTGGGTAAAGTCATTTCCATGTATAACTATTGAACTAAATCACGTGTTAAGGAAAGAATCTCAAAGAAATCGGGATATATCATTCAAATTTATAAACTATCAAAGATAAGGTAAGATCAATGCAAATATGATATTCAATGAAACTTACCATATCAGAGTCATTTGCATGTGGAAGACTTGGCTTGTTAGTGTTCTTTTTATACAAAGTACTTAGTTTCAACTCTATAAATATCAGGTAGTCTCAACAATTTGATTGATTCACTCATTACTTACACAAAGCACTGCTATATTCTCGCACACTTAGATTTACTCCCTGGAGTGACTTAAGCATCGGAAGGAGTTACGCCAGAAAAAATTTTAGCACCCTCCAACGTTTGTTCCTCTGCGCGGGATTCAACTCGGCCCATTTTCTACCAAGAAGTTCTGCTCATATCGCCCATATCAACCAGTGCATAAATCAGGTAGCGATCAAAATCTGCAACTGACCATTAACACAGAAATGACCGTTTTAATGTGAGAAAATGTTTAAAATCTTTCCAAATAATCATATTCTTGTATCTAACATTGAAATCACTTTTGGAGACTATAAATACGTCTTGAAGATCATAGAGTTTTTTTTATGGGAATTCAAATATTGAACAACTTAATTGAAGAAAACTAGCAAAAATGAGAGCAAACCCAAAGTGTGATGATACATTTGAGAGATAAATACATTGTAAAAGATTAAATCCTCACACAAAAAATCACACAAAAAAAGAATTAAGCTTCAATTAGTAGTTGAGTGATAGTCATCACACAAAGACATTAAATATTATGGGTGTCAATCGGGTCGGGTTTCGGGTCAATCCGCGAAATTTTTTATTTTTTTCGCAACCCGAACCCAACCCAAACCCGAAGCAACCCGAAAACCCCCAATCCGAACACGAACCCGTCTAACCCAACTCAACCTGTCTAACCCGAATTTTTTTTATTTTTTAAAAAAAAATAAATGAAAAAAATTCGAAAAAATAATAGTAATATTTTAATTTAAACACATAATAACAAAATTTTCGATTTAAATTTGAAAGTTTAATTATAGCAAATTAAAAATATATTTACTAAATCAAATAAATAATTGTTAAAAAAATTTAAAAAAATACAAATAAATATTAAATGATGAAAATTTATCATATAAATATACAATAAATTTTGTTCAAACATACAATATATAAAAATATAGGTAATATTTTCAAAAAAAAAAAGTTTTCGGGTCAACCCGCGACCCAACCCGAAACCCGTCTAACCTGGCATTAACCCGAACCCACCCAACCCGAACCCGAACCGAACCCGAAAAAACCCCAACCCGAACCTGATTTTTTTTTCGTGTTGGGTCGTGTCGCATTTTGACACCCCTATTAAATATTGTGTTTGTAGTCTTGGTATAAGAGAAACTAAAAATGACGTGAATTGTAATATTGTGGCATACAATCAAAAGTCTGCTAGGAGTTTCGATTAGGCAATGAATAAGTCTTAAGTCGAAATGAGTTTGTAGAAGTTATATAATGCATCATTCTTTTGTGCAACAAGGGGTGATTTAGGAATTACCGATCTCCGAAAATCTATAAACAAATTTATGTCTACTTATTTTATTGCATTTATTATTGTTGTTGTTTATAGATGGATTGTTGAAGCATTTTACGAGTCTTTTAAATATCAAA
Organism: Primulina huaijiensis; assembly: GCF_012295235.1. Lineage (NCBI taxonomy): Eukaryota > Viridiplantae > Streptophyta > Magnoliopsida > Lamiales > Gesneriaceae > Primulina > Primulina huaijiensis. Next base: position 3,376,185 of record NC_133307.1, read on the forward strand.
ATGTTACATACAAAGTATTTGATAAAAATTTTCAATTAAACCATTTTTATACATCTAATTTGCATAGCTTTTAAATGTTTTTCAAAATATTTAATAAGCTTTTACGAGATGTTATTTTGAGTGTCTTCCGCTTAATTTGAAAATCAAACTCGATTTAATTTCTCGGTATTCAATATTTCAAAAACCGATCTATTGTATCTCAATGCTTGTCCCCCAATCAATCCTATCATAAACTTAAATTTTTTATTGTCTATCTTTTTTTTGGCATAATTATTATTTTTTGAATTGAATAATTTTTCATATTTGTTTTATCAAAATGGTTATTTTTACTGTAAATTGGAAAATGTGAGCCCGACCTTGCGTAACTATCAAGCTTTAAGCTTTATAAGTTTAAGCGGGTTAAATATTTATCAAACCAGAAAAACATTTTTAGTTTTTATTATGTTATATTTTAATTATAACAATTTGATTAATATATTAAATAACACATAAATATATAAATTTTAAGAGTAAATTAATAAATTTTCAACTTAAAAAAAACATAAGTTCCAAAAACACAAATTTTGTTGAGTAAAACTTTCATCTATTGTTGTTGAGTCAAATATTCTCTCTTAGTCGCAAACAATGAAAAAAATGTTATTATTTCGATTCATTTAGTTTTTTTTTGCTTAAAAATTTATTTTATTAAATATTTTTCATTTAAAATAAAATTTTAAAGTTGAGATTCATAAAAAAAATTAAAAATTAAGTTAAATTTTATGGAAAATACGCTTTTCAAGATTTTTATATGTTTAATGGTCAACCTAATTATATAATTTGACCTTTTTTCACGCTTCTGTCTGAAACAAGCATTTTTTAGGGGTGTCAATCGGGTCGGGTGGGTCGGGTTTCGGGTCACCCCGCGAAAATTTTTTAATTTTTTTTTCAAGCCATTAACCCGAACCAACCCGAAAACCCCCAACTCGAACACGAACACGTCTAACCCGACTCAACCCGTCTAACCCGCCTAACCCGAATTTTATTTATTTTTTAAAAAAAAATTAATGAAAAAATTTCAAAAAAAATAAAAAGAATAATAATATTTTAATTTAAACACATAATAACAAATTTTCGATTTAAATTTAAAAATTTAATTGTAAAAAATTAAAAATATATTTATTAAATCAAATAAACAATTGTTAAAAAAATAAAAAAAAATATACAAAATAAATATTAAATCATGAAAATTTATCATATAAATATACAATAAATTTTGTTCAAACATACAATATATAAAAATAAATATACTATTTTCAACAAAAAAAAGTTTTCGGGTCAACCCGCAACCCAACTAACCTTACACTAATCCGAACCCACCCAACCCGAACCCGATTTTTTCGTGTTGGATTTTGTCGGGTTGACGGGTCGTGTTGCATTTTGCTATCCCTAGCATTTTTCTAATGCTTCGCGTTTAAGTATCGCATTTTCACATTTATTAGACTCTTCTTACTGCTAATTAAATTACTTTATGAGCAATGCGCTGACAAAATCGAACTTTTGAAATCAAAATGATCCCTTGAATATGTTTAAGAATCACAACTACTAGTAAAATTCATATGGATTTGACAATATATTGTTAAAATTAACGAAAAAAATTGATGATACCAAAATTTTACTTCGAGTTCGGTCTGGTGAGCAGATCTTCAAATCTTCACAGTTGCGTGAGTCAGGTCGGGGCTCTGTGTCCTGCACATACATAAATATGGTCAAGGGTGTCGGAGAGTTTCTCGACATGACCCCTCCGATGTTTAATTCAGACCGAGGAGCAAAATTTAGGAGAGATACATAAAATACTAAGTGAACAAGAGAATGTGCCAAAATCGTAACTCATACTTGATATTTATAGAAGCATGAGATACTAGTTACCTTGTTGGAGTAATATTTTTACTGGGATAGAATCTTACTTGAAATATGAAACATCAGATAATATGATTTCTTAACCATGACAGCTAGGACTCTTGAAGGCGGCTAAGACTCTTGCCTTACATCGATGAGATTTGATCGAATCCTGTATTTATCGGAGCTTCTCATATTCTCTAACTGTTAAAGCTCAGACTTCCTGACCACACCAATGGGCTTGGGCTTCTAGGGAACAATGCCGAGGAGATTGGCCTGACTAAAAATTCATGGACTTGGACTTTTAGGCTCAGACTATTGAGCTCAGACGTCTGGGCTCTTGCCCCATAATGAGGCCTGAGCATTAAAAGGATATAGTCAATTTTGAGATGAGCGTGGATCAGTTCAGATATATCAATTTTAGGAGCATCAAAATTGAAAAGCTAAGAATGATAAACAAATCTGTTAAATTTTTTCATACATAAACATAAAATATTCACATGTCATATCGTTGTATCTATCATTATCAATAAAAATATTACAATGAATTGCATCATTGCTATCGACTATAACTTTTGAAAAAACGTCAAACATTATATCCTACATGCAAGGTTGAGAGCTCAAAAGATTTGGAAAGTTTTGGAAATGTTAATGAGAAAGATTTTATATTTATCAAGTGTGATGTAAAAACCAACAGCTATTTTCTTGACTCGGTCATCTGGGATTCTTATTTGTAACTCTCTATTTATCTTATTTTTGGATACTTGTATCATCTCATGCATATATAGCTTAAAAGTTCATGTTAAATCATCATTGATTATATATTAGATCTTTACAATAGTATTATGATGTATAAATACATACATACGTATAAAATGTGTGTGTGTGTGTGTGTGTGTAT
>NC_133307.1:3379060-3480011 GCF_012295235.1 Primulina huaijiensis
TTAAGATTCTAAGATTTTAAGAAAGTCAGTGATTACAATTCAGCGCTGTATCGAATAATCTCGCAGCTAAAATTTTGTGGACATGAGGTCACAGAATCGGAAATGCTTGAAAAAACATTTTCCACGTTTCACGCATCAAATATAACTTTACAGCAACAATATAGAGTGCGTGGATTTGCGAGATATTCTGAGCTCATCGCCCGTCTTCTTGTGACGGAAAAAACAACGAGCTACTAATGAGAAATCATCAGTCCCGACCCACTGGATCATCAGCATTTCCAGAAGTAAATGCTGTAAGTAAAAATGAATTTAAACCTGGAAACCAAAATCAAATTCAAAGACAAGGTTTTGGTCGAGGTCGTGGTCGTGGACGTGGACGTGGAATTGGTCGTGGTCGAGGCCGTGGTTTTGAAAACAATAGAGATAGTTATTTTTATAACTCATCTCAAAAGGGCGTCACGAACCACCCACAGAAAAGGCATCATGAGAACATGAGTGTTAATGAAAATCACTCGAAAAGATTTGAAAGTTCTTGTTTCAGATGCGGCACTCCAGGACATTGGTCTCGTATTTGTCGAGCCCCTGAGCACCTTTGCAAGCTCTATAAAGAATCGATAAAGGGGAAAGAAAAAGAGACCAACTTCACTGAGCGAAGTGACCGTTTGAGTGATTCAACTCATTTTGATGCTGCTGATTTTATGAATGATTTCTCTGGAAATGATCAATATGTTGGTGGGATAGAAATGAACAATATTGATGCTGCAGATTTTCTCAATGATTTCTCTGAAAATGAACAATAGAGTGGTAGAATATAAATGTACAATAATTTAATTTTTATGTATTTATATGATAATGTTTTATTGTAAAATTATGATATGTGTTATATTTACATATGTATTGTCATTAATTTTTTTTTATTGCATATTTTTTGAAGTTCAAATATGGAAAATGCTATGAGCAAAGCTGAAGTTTGCATACCCGATAGTGGTACAACGCACACTATCCTCCGAGATAAAAGATATTTCTTGGAACTAAAACCAACAAAAACAATGGTGAATACAATATCAGGTCCTGTAGACTTGATTAAAGGATGTGGTAAAGCACAATTTTTGTTACCTAATGGTACAAAATTTTTGATCAATGATGCTTTATATTCACCACAATCGAAAAGAAATTTGTTGAGTTTTAATGATATATATTCCCATGGGTATGATACTCAAACAATGAATGAAGGGAATGAGAAATATATGTGTCTTACCACATATAAATCAGGAAAGAAATATGTGATTGAAAAACTACCAATGCTCCCTACTGGATTGCATTATACACATATACGTCCCATTGAATCAAACATGGTAATTGATAATTCTTCAATATTAACCAATTGGCATGATCGATTAGGACATCCTGGTTCAACAATGATGCGAAGAATTATAGAAAATACACATGGTCATCCATTGAAAGACCAGAAGATCTTTCAGAATAATAAGTTTCAATGTAAAGCATGTTCTCTTGGAAAACTTATTATAAGACCATCACCAGCCAAAATCCAAACTGAATCACCAATGTTTCTTGAACGTATTCAGGGTGATATTTGTGGACCAATCCATCCACCATGTGGACCATTCAGATACTTTATGGTATTGATTGATGCCTCCAGCAGATGGTCACATGTATGTTTATTGTCAACTCGAAATGTTGCATTTGCAAGATTACTTGCTCAAATAATAAAATTGAGGAATCAATTTCCCGATTATACAATCAAGAAAATTAGACTTGATAATGCTGGTGAATTTACTTCCCAGACTTTCAATGATTATTGTATGTCTATGGGAATCATTGTTGAGCATCCTGTTGCTCATGTACATACTCAAAATGGATTGGCTGAATCATTGATTAAACGTCTGCAAATGATTGCTAGACCAATGATTATGAAAACAAAGCTCCCTATTTCTATATGGGGACATGCAATTTTACATGCTGCTTCATTAATTCGCATCAGACCAAGTGCATATCATAAATACTCCCCATTGCAGCTTGCATTTGGTAAAGAACCAGACATTTCTCATCTGAGAATTTTTGGATGTATGGTGTATGTGCCTATTGCACCACCTCAACGAAAGAAAATGGGACCTCAAAGAAAGATTGGAATTTATATTGGTTATGATAGTCCATCGATCATTCGATATCTTGAACCACAGACAGGCGACGTGTTCACAGCACGTTTTGCTGATTGTCATTTTAATGAGGAAATCTTCCCAATGTTAGGGGGAGAACAGAAACATACCGAAAAAGAAATTACATGGTATGTATCATCATTGTTACATCTGGATCCAAGAACAAAACAATGTGAAAAAGATGTACAGCAAATTGTGCACTTGCAAAGAATAGCAAATCAAATACCAGATGCATTTGCAGACACAAAAGGGGTAACTAAATCATATATACATGCTGCAAATGCCCCTGCTCGAATTGAAATTCCGAAGAAACAAATTGAAGATAGTCATGATGTCATTAAACGCCTGAAGCGTGGAAGGCCAGTTGGTTCCAAGGATAAAAATCCTCGAAAAAGAAAATTCATAGAGAAACACAATGATCACAAAATAGAGAATGATGTTCCTGAAGAAACACATAATGATCACAAAATAGAGAATGATGTTCCTGAAGAAACACATGATGATGAAAATGTTTTGTCAGAACCACAAACTGACGAGAATCATGAAATCTCTATCAATTATATTAATACTGGAAAAATATGGAACCGAAAAGATATAGAAGAAATTGATGATATATTTTCTTATAATGTGGCAATCGACATCATAAATGATAATGAAGATCATGAACCAAAATCTTTTGGTGAATGTAAAAATCGGCAGGATTGGATAAAATGGAAAGATGCCATCCAGGTTGAATTGGATTCGCTAAATAAACGTAATGTTTTTGGACCTATAGTCCTTACACCTGAAGGTGTAAAACCTGTTGGATACAAATGGGTTTTTATTCGAAAGCGAAATGAGAAAAATGAAATAGTAAGATATAAAGCTCGACTTGTTGCACAAGGTTTTTCTCAAAGGCCTGGAATTGATTATGAAGAAACGTATTCTCCTGTGATGGATGCAATTACGTTTCGGTATTTGATTAGCTTGGCAGTATCTGAAAATTTAGAAATGCGTCTTATGGATGTTGTTACAGCCTACTTATATGGATCACTTGATAGTAATATATATATGAAAATCCCTGAAGGATTTAAGATGCCTGAAGCACAAAGTTCAAAACCCAGAGAATGTTATTCTGTGAAATTACTAAGATCATTATATGGGTTGAAGCAATCCGGCAGAATGTGGTATAATAGGCTAAGTGATCACTTGATGAAAAAGGGATATGTAAATAATTCAATATGCCCTTGTGTTTTCATTAAGAAAACAACATCCGGATGCGTAATTATTGCTGTATATGTTGATGATTTAAACATCATTGGAACAAATAAGGAAATTCAAGAAGTTGTGTCATACTTGAAAGAAGAATTTGAAATGAAGGATCTTGGAAAAACCAAGTATTGTCTGGGTTTACAAATTGAACAAAAAGAATGTGGAATATTTGTTCACCAGACAAATTATACAGAAAAGATCCTTAAACGTTTTAATATGGACAAATCAAATCCTTTAAGTACTCCAATGGTTGTTAGATCATTAAACATAGAAAAGGATCCATTCCGTCCATGTGAAGATGATGAAGATATTCTTGGTCCAGAAGTACCATATCTAAGTGCTATCGGTGCCCTTATGTATCTTACAAATTGTACAAGGCCTGATATATCTTTTGCCGTAAATTTATTGGCAAGATTTAGCACATATCCAACAAAGAGACATTGGAACGGAATTAAACATATATTCCGTTATCTACGAGGAACGACAGACTTGGGACTTTTGTATTCAAAAGATGCTAATCCAAGTATAATTGGTTATGCCGATGCTGGATACTTATCTGATCCACACAAAGCACGTTCTCAAACTGGATATGTATTTACTCGTGGAGGCACTGCAATTTCTTGGCGTTCACAGAAACAAACACTTGTAACAACTTCATCAAATCATGCCGAGATTATTGCACTACATGAAGCAAGCCGTGAATGTGTGTGGTTAAAATCAATGACTCAACATATCCAAATCTCATGCGGATTATCATTCGACGAGAAGCCTGTGATACTATATGAAGATAATGCTGCATGTGTTGCTCAAATGAAAGAAGGATACATAAAAAGCGACAGAACTAAACATATTCCTCCTAAGTTCTTCGCATTCACCAAGGAGCTTGAGAAGAATAAATGTATTGATGTTCGTCACATTCAATCAAGTGAAAACTCATCAGATCTCTTCACAAAGGCACTTCCTACGACAATATTCAGAAAGCACATATATAATATTGGGATGCGCAATCTACGAAATTTGTGAAGAATTGTTCGTGTCAACATGAGGGGGAGTTTACGTGACTGCACTCTTTTTCCCTTACTATGGTTTTTATCCCAATGGGTTTTTCCTAGTAAGGTTTTTAACGAGGCAGTATAAAAACACGTAATGTATACAATCATTATGATCATCATCACAAGGGGGAGTGTTGAAAAATTATTTAAAAATGTGTTAAATATTTGTGTTGAAAATGTGAATGTTGAATGTTGAAAATTAGGTAAAATTAGGTGTTGAATATTGAAAATTAGTGTGTGATGATGTAGGTAATGATGTATTNATAAGTATTTTAATATGTTTTAAGTGTTTTATAGAAAAAATTATAAGTGGAAAAAAAACTTAAAATATGTGCTTGTATAAGAGTTTTGTAAAATATTTATGAAAATGTTTTAAAAATATTTTATACAAATATAATGTTTAAAAAATAGTTGAGATGTGTTTTTTTTTTGTGTTTTAGAACTTTTAAAAACTTTTTAAATGTAAAAAATTTTTTATAGAATATTTGTTCAATAGTAGGTGTAGGACCGAACGCTTGCCACTTTATCAAAAGTTATAGCTGGCGGTAACGGTGCAACTCAAAATCTTTTAAATCATCAACAGTTCAAGTACTACGTTTCGATTGTTATATCCAGTAAGGACAATTATTACGCCCATCAACCTCTCTATCAATAATTGAACTTTTTGATTTAATAAGAATTGAACCTAAGACATCGGCTCTGATATTAATTGTAGGACTGAACACCCTTCGTCTTACCAAAATTTATAGATTGTGATAACGATGCAATTCAAATATTTTAAACCTTAAAACTACTCAAACTCCATGTTTCGATAGTTCTATCTAACATGAACAACTATTGCACCCAACAATAGGTTTTTTAAGACGGTCTCACGGGTCTATATCCGTGAGACCGATCGACTCGACTTGTACAAGTAATACTTTTGACATAAAAATAATAATTTTTCACGAGTTGGATAGGACTGTAGAACCATATTACAAAATTGATCTGTGAGATCGTCTGGTCATACAGTTTTTGTGTATGTTCAAACACATATTTATTATTGAAACAACTTTCCTTTCTAAAATTTTTGTAGAGATCAATAAAACATTTTATGATAAACATTTTATAAGTAGTTATTCAAACAAAACTTAAATTTTCAATGGATTGCTAAGAATGTGAAATTTCTACCCAGTCAATGTTTATTTATTCCTCATATTTGCCACCTTTTTTATGAGCTTGATAACTCATTATTATTATTAATAATATTATTATTTTTCTCTAATCTAAATATTTAAACATCCGAACAATTTATAAATAAAACCTTACGGCATATAAATTATTTCAAAAGCTTATAAATTGTATAAAATAAAAGTTCAGCAGAATAAAATGTTAATGGATTAAAGAAAATATAATCAAATCAAAATTTCATTTTCAATTAATTTTTTAGTCGAAGAAGATTTTTACGACCGACGTATCATCTCAAACTCGAAATCATAATATGAGCATAGTTGACCCGTCTCACAGATAAAAATTCGTGAGATGATATACTAAAAAAAATGTATTTTTTTTACGAATTTTCAAGCTAAAAGTAATTTACTATAATTTAGTTTTGACCATGGTTACTAATAATAAATAAATAAATCCAGCAAAAAGACAGCTCATGGTACAGAATCGGTTCTCGTCGAATTTTCTGCATTTTCAAACTTTTTTCGCATTCTATTCTCTACGCTTTTTACGCACATATCTCTGTCTCTCTCGCGACAGGGCACCCATTTCAGCCTCCTTCAACTCTCTCTGTCTTAGATCTGGTGTTCTGTGGAGGAAGCTTTGGATTTGATTATGTACGATCTTGTTCATTCTCATCGAGGAGTTTATTCGTTCAATTTATGATCATGTTTGTTGGGTTCTGTTTCTTGATTGCATTTTAGATCTAATTTATGATTTCCATTAATGGGAATTCAGCTACCAATTTCTCTCATTTTTTTTCGTTCGTTCATATTACGAAACGCTTTTATCTATTGGGTTTTAATTGTTTAAATAATTTGTTGGTATTAAATGGCATTTAAGGTTGCAAAATGGTAGTTCTGGATTTCATTGAATATGGTATGCTTCTTTCTTACCGTGGATTTCCATTTATCATGAAGTTGGGATCTTCAGTTTCTTGATTGTTTTTAGATCTAATTTCTGCCACCTATCTATATGAATTCGGCTCCCACCTTCCAATTCATATGTATATGCATGAAATGCTCTTTTTTATCGGTTTAGTTATGTTATTATATCAAGTGGCATTGAAGTTTTCGAAAGGATTAGTCTAAATTTCATTACTTATGATCTTGATTTTGCTATCAAGGAATTTCTGTTCAACGTGTGTTAATTTTTTGGATCTTTACTTTGTCGATTGAACGTTAGATCTGATTTCCGCTACCAGTTTATCTTAATTTGGCTACCATCACTATGATGATCTTGTTTGGTTGTATTTTTATTATCGAATTCATCCTGGTGAAACAAAGAGAAGCAGTGCGAATTGGGAAGGGTTCAAATTCTTAGTATTGACATTTCACAACTCACATTCCTTGTTTTTGAAGTACTTATTGTAAATGCTGTGATAACTGATAAGAAAGAAATGACTGTTGCACTCTTGGTAAATGATTGGTTTTTTACCTTTTGACAGCTCAGACATTAAATTGGGAAGGGTTTTCAAATTTGGCTTCCTAATTCAAGGCTCAAATGAAGAAGGCTTTCGGTCAAACCGTTCGTGACATGTAAGATTTGTTGTATTAGCTTTGAACTTGTGGCATGATTTAAATTATACATTAGACATTAAACATCGTTGCTTCGTTTGTTTCTGGAATAGATTGTCTGCTTTCACTTCTTAACTTATTTTCTAATTTACCGATATATTTATTTTTGCATCGATTGGTTCCAACTGTTTGATATAATATTCTGGCTTGGTTTTGATATCAACTTCTTAGCGATGTTTATTATACGATCTTGCAGTAAGAGAGAGGTTAATAAGAAAGTTCTTAAAGTTCCTTCCATCGAACAAAAGGTATTTGTATCCTTTTTCAATTCTGATTTGTCATTGAAGAGTGAAAACTTACCAGTTTTTTTTGTACGAGTTTTATGGGGTGTTGGGCTTTGGTTTTCAGGTTCTTGATGCAACTAGCAATGAGCCCTGGGGACCTCATGGACTGCTTCTTGCTGATATTGCACAGTCAACAAGAAACTAGTGAGTACTAGAAGTGCGAATTGCTTTGAGATGGCTTGCAAGCTTTACTAACGGGTTCAATCTGAGCTCAAATGAGCTCATTTACAATTGCTCAAAAGCTCAGGAGCTTTTTATTTTTTATTTTATTTTTATAATGAATAAATTAATTATTGTTATTATACATTTAAACGTTGCTGAAAGCAACTAATATCTAATTAAATAATGATCTATAATTTTTTTAGCTTGTCTTGTGATGTATTTATTATAACAGTTTGAATTATATGATATACGTTAAATTGTAATTTATAATAAATTAGTAAAAACCCGAGCTCGAGCTAGAGCTTGAACTCGCTCCTCTATTTCGAGCGATTTCATACCCTTGGAAATTGAGCTTGTTGGCTAAACTTGATTAGCATTCTTATGGATATGGAGTCCTGTTAAATTAAACAACTGATACTTTGTAATGCTCTTTTTCTGTTTAGAAAATACTTATTTTGTAATTCACGCAGTCATGAATATCAGATGATCATGGGGGTACTCTGGAAGCGTATCAATGATACTGGAAAAAACTGGCGACATGTATATAAGGTATCCTTTTCTTACTGTACTTCCTACTTGGCTGTCGTACTCTGTGACTGACTTGAATTTTATTGTTTACATTCCCAATCCCCACAATTTATGGAAAATCTTTGATCCTTTTTGCCTATTATTTAATATCAAAAGTCCGTTTTAAGAATTTAAATTTCAAGCTACATAGGCGTTATTTTTTGTGTTGATGTGTGACCTCCTTTTTTGCATGATGTTGTTACATTTTTTGAGGTGCTGTTCTCCGGTCTTCTTTTCTTTCTGACAATGCAAATGAAAATTTTCTATTTTTTGTCCAGGCTTTAACGGTTTTGGAGTACTTGGTTGCTCATGGGTCTGAAAAGGTCATAGATGAGATTAGAGAACATGCATATCAAATATCGGTTAGTTGTTTATCATCTGGATCCATTGTCTTTAGATGTTCTTACATAGCAGGTTTGCTGGTGGAGTTCAAAATTTTTCTTTCTTGCAGACATTGTCAGATTTTCAATACATTGATTCCAGTGGGAGGGACCAGGGAAACAATGTGAGAAAGAAATCTCAAAGTCTAGTGGTTCTTGTAAATGACAAGGAAAGAATTCAAGAAGTCCGCCAAAAGGCTGCTGCTAACAGAGACAAGTAAGTTGTCACTGAATGTTGTCTGATTGCACATATCGTTTTTGGAGGATTATTTTGTGGCTTCCTCTAGATTCATCATTTGAAGTTGGGTATTTTTTCTTACTGCATCATGGTTTGCCTATCTACTGTAATTATATTCGAAGGCTGCCTATTCCATACTTTTGTTGGGAGCTTTATATTTACTGATTGCACACTTGTGTTGCGTATTTTTTGATTGGCTAGGAATATACTTGATTTCTTGTGAAATTCTTGTGTTTGGAAATTTCAACTCTTCTATTAAATAATATTTGAGATTATTTTGATTTCTGCTATTTCTTTGTATAAAATTTGATTATCTGGCGTTGCTTTTAGGTGTTGGATTGAGTCATGGGTTCAAGTTTGAGTTGTTTCAAGCCAGCAATTTAGGGGGACCCTTTCTTATTTTTCATGTGTTTTGTTCCTTTGACGTTATGATCTCAAAATTTTAAAAATTCACTCTTGAGGATGGGATTATTATCGGGTTTTATCTGTCGTTCATTTAAGGATAATGAACTACTTTATGTTCAAGTATTGGATGACAAATATGAGTACTTTCTGATTTTAATGCTTTGATTAATTTCGAAAGTTTTACTTTTCTTCTATTCCTCTACATGAAAAACGGACAAACTGTAACAAGAAGAAAGTTATGAAAATGCTAGCACATATGATGCTAAAATGTTAATCACCTACATTTAATTGAAAGGTCTATCTTTTTTTCACCATTAATTCACATATAATGGAAAAGCTTACAACATCATAGTTTAGGCATTAGACAAAGAATCTTCATGATGATCATAGTGTTTCTGTTGCTGCGTATTTATACATTTTTTTTCTTGTTGTGCTCTCTGAGGGTTGGTAAAAAGCGTTGCTGATTATTTTTCTTCTACTGTTGTACGGCATTAAATTTCTTTAAAGATGAGTACATTGGGTATGCAGTCGCTGTCTTGTCTAGCACCGCAAGATGCTCGATGCCTAAATTACTATCAGTCGAGCTTGTAATAGGCATTGCCTAAGCATTACTATCTGCCTTTTCTTACTATATTTATTGGTCTGTGCTGAAGTTTGACATCTCCATGATCTTAGTCATTTATAAAATTGCTGTTATGTTGATTTTTAAATCTAACAGTTTGTTCTTTTTATACCATCAATCCATTTTAAATGTCTAACATAGGGTTAGATCTGTCTGTTGACCGTATGATTGAAAATGTCATGCAAAAGATTTTTATGTTATTTATTATTTTTTAATAAATTTTTGCTAGCATAACATGCCTTCAGCCTTCCTATCAGCTAATCCTTACAAGCCCCTAGTTTTCAACATAGTTAAATGTTTTTATTTTTTACGAATACATCAATAGGTATCGCAACACATCAATGGGTAATATGAATCAATATGGCTCTAACTCAAGTTCAGGAGGATATGGAGATAGATACGATGATGATCGTTATGATGGCCGATATGGTAACAGAGATGATGACCGCAATGGCTATGGGGACTCATATGGTCGTGTGGGAGATAAGTATAGCAGGGATTATGAGGACCGCTACAGCCGAGATGGATCCAGGGATGATGACTATCGAGGAAGAGGTCAAAGCACCAATGATTATCATTATGGATCAAGAGGTGGAAGTGCTGATTTTGATAAGGATCGTGTTTATGAGGATGATTGTCAGGATTCTTCAAGGTTTGTCTAGTTCCTATTTCCGTCAGCCAAATCAAATAATGATGTAAATTTGTAGATTCTTCCTTGAAGTATGTATCTTAAATATGAGCATTTGAATGACAGAGCAGAGAGTTTGGATACCTTAACAGGTTTCAGGAAAATGTTTTTGAAGTGACTATTAACCGAAATTAACGTGTGGTTATGAGTTACGATGTAATTCATCAATTAAGAATATTTGTGTATATTTAGAATTGTCATAAGGTAATTCTAAGCGTGTTCTTGGCAATCAGATTCTAGCATTGTCTAGTTTTGATAGTTGTGATTCTGGGGCTAAATGTCAAGTAAATACCATTAAACTATGAACTTGAGCAGTTAATGCAAACCGGATGCTTAAAAGGGTTTCATTACAGAAATAGGAATACAATATCTCCTGTAAAACAATTTAGATGCAAGTGTATAAATTGTTCAAGGTGGATCGATACTTGTTGAACATATTCCTTGTGATTAATCCAGCAGAAAGGAAGAAAATTGAAAAATAATGGAGCTCGTGAATATGCTCCTGTCATACTTCGAGAATTCCAAAATAGTCATGTGGGTCTCTGTGCCTTATACATACACAAAAGTTTCCATTTGACAGGCACGATATGAAATGGTTAAAAAATTTGATCTTCTTGAAGCAAAGTTGCTTGCATTTTCTTGCTTGAATTTTTCTCTAAATGAGCCCAAGTCTGCCAACTTATCTAGTATTAGTTTGTTGCACATATTCTGAGAGCTGTGTCATTATTTTTTTGTTGCATTCATCCTAAAGTATTTTTAGCTTGCTTTTAATTGTTGTATCTTGGTTAAATAATTATAATTTGATCCTTCAAGATTATGCTAACGTTATTTTCCCTAATGAAGGGGTAGTGGTGCGAAAGCTGATGATCATTCTCAAGATGGAAGGTATTTATAATATGCCTGTCGACCTATTACTCTCGTGCTTAGCCTTTTTAACAAATATTAATCTAAACTGCATAATTTGTTTAATTATTAAATTAGTACTGTGGGGAAGAGGCTTGACCGGAAATATTCCGAGCAAAACCTTGCTGCACCTCCTAGTTACGAGGAGGCTATTAGTGCTACGCACAGCCCCGTTTATAGTGAAAGGTAAATTTGGACAAGCTTGCATCCGTTTTCTACTTTCTATCTGATGTTTCTGAAATTGTCTGGTCTTCGCTCTCGATTCTCATTGTTGACAGGAATGGGGAAAGTTCACCGGCATCTGCAGCAACAGCATCTGTTCCTCCTGCTGAGGCTAGTCCAATCCATGAAATATCTGCAACTTCTCCACCCCCAGTTCTTGCTTCCCCACCAACCCAAGTTTCAGCTCCAGATACAAATCAAGAGGTTAATGGGTTTGATGAGTTTGATCCACGCGGTTCGTTTTCAGGTAAAGCTGCAAGATGAATTGTCAGGAAATTAGTGTATTTCATGTTTCCTGAAATTACTATACAATTTATTTATACAAAGAGATAGACGCATTACATGTTACTTTCCTGTGCTTCTGCATTCCTCCACATTTTCTGTTATGGTAATTTCATTTTTGATTCATTAAAAAAACCCTACATTAATGTATGGATTTTAGTTGCCTGTGATGTTGAGATAATTCCAAGTCCGTGTTAATGATCTTTAAGCTTGAGATGGATACAGGGAAGTGTTTCTGTTCTTAGAGACTTTTAACCATGGAAATGTCACATTGTGTATTCTGTGCTTTATGTGTGAGTTATTAGTCAAAATGAATATGCCAAATGTTAAGTGATTTGTGAATTGTGATAAATATTGAGTTGGTTTTCTATTGAAGAACTTGATAAATATATTTTCTTGTGATATAATGCTAATATCGTGCATCTACTTTTTTAAGCTGTGTTAAAATATAAATGTCAATAAAGTAGGAAAAGAGGGCTCACATTGATGATGACGTGATTTTATTTTGATAAAAATCTTTTTTGTAGCTACTCCAGCAACATCAAATGGTTTTGGTCCTGCTACTTCTGCCGATAAGGAGATAGATTTACTAGGTTCTTTGTCTGAGTCATTTTCATCGAATTCTTTGGCGCTTGTGCCTGCTACTGAACCAACTATGACCCCCGAAACTCTGGCCTCTGCAAACTTTAGTTCTGGATCCCAATTTGCAGCCGCATCATCAGCATCTACTATTCCTAATCAGGTGACCTTGATTTATAATATGGCATAGAATAGACTGATGTTGCTTATCATTCCGTACTGATTTTCTACATTGACTCTATTGAGAAGGATAATTTTTTTGATTAATTGTTCATATGATTTTTGGCACTTGAGAATATAATAGGCCTTAATTCTTTGACCAATTTGCTTGTCTTTCCTTTTGTTTTCGATCACTTGATTCTTTGTTTCTTTCCGATGTTGGTTTAATTAGCGACTTCCCTCCAAAAGTCATTACAATCTTTTTTTCTTTGTTTTACAAAGTTTCAAGATAAAAAATCCAATGAGAAGGGTAAAGTAACTATTGTAGCTCCCTCATGCCACTACTTTTGTTAGATGTAGACGACCAGGGAGGAACCGAGGACATGACTTTGATGGTCCCCATATAACCAAACTAAAATCCATTATGCAACCCATATATCAGTAGTCATGAACTCACTTCTTCAACTTTATTTATACCTAGAAAATGAAACCTCATTAATATTTATTATTTCAAAACTCCAATGGAGTCTGACGCAACCATCCCAATTCATACCCATCCTTACTCCTCTGGCTGCCACCCCACCCCACCCCACCCTCCACACAAACATGTATTGAAATTAGGCATTGAATGTCGGCAATTTTCCTAGACTATTCAACCCAGGGAAAAAATGATTGCCCAACTTATGGATGAATGGTTGCTCATCATAAATATTTTTTGGTTCTTCATTCTCTGTCCTTTATATGCCATCAATTACCAGGCTTTCGCATTTGTGGAAGTAAATATTATCTTTTCTGCAGTCTTTTGATGATCCATTTGGTGACGGTCCTTTTAAAGCTATTTCTTCTACATATGGCGTACCAGCTCAAGAACAGCTTTCTGCACCATCAATCAATCCCCACTCTAGTAAAAGCTTCGATGGACATCAGCCAGCTCAAATGGCTGGAACTGAATTTGGGAGTTCTGATGATGAATCAAGTTACATTCCATCTGTTCCGTCGGGGGTGCAACCTCCTTCTACGAATCCACAGTTCGCTCAACAGAATTCCTCAACCTTCAGCCAGGATATTGATATACTAGCCGATATTCTTCCACCATCTGTACCTTCAGGTTATCCAGTTCCAGCCAACCAAAATGCGACTCAGACTTGGTTTCCACCTCAAGTCAATCAGCTGTCACAATTAGGTTTACCATCTCTAACCAACCAAAACAGTTTTCAAGCACAAACAGGTCAGCATCAAGGTTTTCCTACTCAGCTTGGCCAACCTCCACCACAAACAAGTTACCCTCTTCAATCAGCAGAATCTGCTTCACAAACCAGTATTCTAGCTCATTCCATGGCTTTGACTTTTCCAGCTCAATCTGGTCAACCATCCCAATCACAAATGGGATTTTATTCTCAGAGTGGTCAACCTGCATATCTTACAGGGTTTCAATCTCAAAATGCCAGTATTCAGGGTCCTCCAAAGGCCAGTTTTCAGGCTCCTCTTGGAGGTCAGTCTGCACTGCCAAATCCACCAAATCCTAACTTCTATGGGATTCACCTGCAGCAAGATGTATCTACAGGTCCAGACTCTACCAATATGATTCCTCCTAGTTCTGGTGGACAAATTGTGCAGCACAACTTCCAACCACAGATAGGTTCTGCAGTTCCCACAGCTTCACCATTTGGCCCCCAAGCGCCACAATCGCGACCAATCAGCTTCACATCTCCTGTGTCATCTATGCCAGCTTCAATAGGGTCTTCTGCCGTGGTTCCTCAACCATCAAAAGACAAGTTTGAGACAAAATCCACTGTTTGGGCCGACACCCTCAGCCGTGGGCTAGTCAACCTGAATATTTCTGGACGTGAGCACATTTTTAATTTTAGACTTATTACATGTTTCTTCTACCACCACTCAACTGATCTAAAGATTTTCCTTTGCAGCTAAAACAAATCCACTCGCTGACATTGGAGTTGATTTTGATTCCATAAATCGCAAGGAGAAGAGGATGGAAAAACCCACGACAGCCCCAGTGACATCTACTATAACCATGGGTAAGGCTATGGGATCTGGTTCTGGGATGGGCCGCACTGGTACCAGTGCTCTAAGGCCTCCACCAAACCCAATGATGGGTCCTGGTATGAATATGACCGGTGTTCCAGGGGCTAGCATGGGCATGGCGGGAGATTATGGAGTAAACCAGCCAATGGTACGGGGGATGGGGATGAACATGGGCATGGGCCAAGGAATGAACTTGCAACAACAAGCAGGATTTCCTCCTGGAAACGCCATGCCTGGAGGTTATAATCCCATGATGGGAATGGGTAACTACAGTCAAAGACCGTATAGCGGTGGCTACTGAGGATCTCTAGCCACCATATATCATTGAGAATCTAGAGGTTACTATTCTTGTTTTTCGCAAGCAAAATGAGTCAACCACAAATCCAAGACCGAACACGAAAATGGTGCAAGATATAACCTTTTTTACCTGTATAATCAATCATATTGATTTAATGTTTGTAGCATGTATACATTTGTATTCATTATTTCAGGTATCTTTTACAGTCTCTTGTATGGCATTTTTGGGGTGACAATTGAGTTCCTTTTGTGCCCCATTATCATTATAGCTCTTGTGATGTGATTTGTATACCATTGAAGAGAACCTTCTCGGGTATCTCTATTTGTATTTTTTGACACAGACCACTTTTGATGAGTGTTGTCCACACTGAATAAAGTTTATTTTTATTTATTTTTTTACATACAATTCCATTTTGGATTTAATCTTCTCGATCATTTAGTTTATCTCCTTCCGTCGAAGGGTAGTCGGAACCTTGCAAAAGAATGGGCACAGGTGTTCTCAGTTGATATCACCGGAAAATTCCGGTCCCATTTTGCGTCACGGTGCGATTTTGGAGCTTTAGTCATCGTGCACTGGAATTTTATGATTAAACATGTCTAGAAGATATGTTCCATGATAGTATTACTGCGTAATAATGGATGAAATATAAATTTATATAGGTGGATTCATGTGTGTTTTTACTATCTAAACTAAATTGCTAAAAATATATAATATTATATAAAAAGATAAATTATAAATGATGGATTAATAAAATTTCAAAAGTTTGTCTCTGCTAAAATTAGTAAAACAAAAGGGGTTTCACTAGAATATCAAAATTAGTTATTCTAAAAGTATCATCTACTTTAGTAACTAGCAACCGATAATAGATAATGTATGTTATTGATACACGGAAAATAATAATTAACACATCAAAATTAACTAAGTCCATCGACTATTTCACGCATTAATTTTGTGAAACAAATCTCCTATATGACACAACTAGGGGTGAGCAACCGAACCGAATTAGCCATAACCGAACCGAAATATTTAGCCATAACCGAACCGACCGAATTAATTTTCATAACCGATGAAAACCGAACCGAATTAAAATCGGTTGATTCGGTCACGATTAGTTTTAAGAAAAATTTGTGATTTAACTTTAATTATATATATAATTTTTCTTAAACACTACAATCTACACAAATGGAGAATAGAAAAGTAAGAACGAGAAATTCGGTTAGAGAAGTGAGAACAAAATCATAAATTAGAATTAGGGTTGATTTTAAAATTTAAAATTAATATATATATATATATACATATATATATAAATTGATAAATAATAAAAATTTATTAAATAATAGTATTTATTATATTAGTTAATTCGGTTAACCGATTTCAAAATTTTGAAAACCGTAACCGAACTGAATTAACGATATAACCGAATTTTTTTAAATTTGAAAACCGAATTTCCAAAATTACCGAACCGAATTTTCGAATTAGCTCGGTTCGGTCGGTTAATTCGGTTTAACTGAAATCTTGCCCTAGACACAACTCATGAAAAATTATTATTTTTATGTCAAAATATTAATTTTCATTCCAAATATGGACCAAGTCGACCCATCTCACGGATATTTATACGTGAGACCGTCTCACAAATGACCGACTATTGTTTGTGAGTGACCCTCGATCTATGTCTTTATTCGATTTTTATCCATATAGTTAATAATAAAATAGTCAAAGATTTCACTACTCTTGTCACAATATTGTAATCAAAATTGAAATTGAAGAAAAACACAAATAAATTCCCTAAAATTATAAAAGAGAAAATGGACTATTATAAAAATCCTATTGTAAATTCCATTCTCACTTTGTTTTGAACCTACTAGAACATACTAAATAATTAATAGACCGTAATTCAAAATTCATAGTTGCCATTATAGAGCAACATTTAATATGGTGCCAAACACAATAGATTTAGTCTACGTCTTTTGGAATATAAATTTTGTTTATGATTTATTATTTTATTTATAACTTTTTTGGAATATAAATTTTGTTTTTGATTTATTTATTTATTTATAACTTTTAATAATCTATTTAATAGTGATTTATAGCTTGTGTGTATTAACTATGTTTTGAAATTAGGACGATATTTATTTCATGGAGTAGGTATTATATGAGGGCAAAAATTTGTGTGAGACATTCTCACTGGTCGTATTTTTTGTTATATATATTTCTTATTTGGGTCATTCATGAAAAAATATTATTTTTTATGCTAAAATGATTATTTTTTATTGCGAATATCGGTAGGGTTGACCCGTCTCACAGATAAAGATTCATGAGACCGTCTCACAAGAGACCTACTCCTTATATGAAAAAGTCTCAGAAATATATATCAGTGAGACAGGTAGATTCACGTGTTATATATAATTAAATTGCATGCTTTTTTTTTTTAAGTAAATTAAAATTGCATGGTTCTAATATAGAATACACGTAGAATCCATTATGTAACAATAATGTATTATGCCATAACATAATTTATATGTACGGTGAAATGAATGATATTGTATAAAAAGAAAAAATAAAAAGAAAAAATGATAATCTTCCATACCTTCCTGTAATTTTTAATCACCTCAATTTCATATTTTGTTATTTTAATTATTATTATTATTAAATTAGCTAAAGATGTTAAAATAAATTATTATCTCAAGAAAACAGTCTCATTAGAAAACGATGTGAATGTTCAAATAAATTTATAATTTTGGAGTCGGACTAACAGAGACCGTAGGTCTCACAAAAAAAAGATTTTTATTCACGACACGACAATTATATTTATGATAAAAACTTGTGTGAAACGATCTCACGAGTCGTATTTTATGAGATGGATCTCTTATCTGGGTCATTCCTGAAAAAATATTATTTTTTATGCTAAAAGTATTACTTTGAATATCGGTAGGGTTGACCCGTCTCACAGATAAAGATTCGTGAGACCGTCTCACAAGAGACCTACTCTATATTTATATGTATAATAAAAAAATAACCGTAATTAATTAATATTATTAATATTATTGGTTTTTGTGATGGAGATGACTATTTGACAATCCTCCTAACTTTGACATTAAATTAATGCGAAGCGAACTCATCGCTAGACATGTTTAAGTTTGATGCCTTGATCCATTCACCCGTATTCAACGAATCCAAATTATTGTTCAATATTTATGGGTTCCTACGTATAATTTCCACCAGCTTTTACCATTTCTTGTTGAATTTTCTGCTTCTTCCGAAGACCCTTTATTCAATTGTTCTTCTCTTTTCGCTTTTATCCGCGATTTTATTTCTGTAGCGACAGGCATCAACCTCGTTTCTGCCCCTTTTCTTCTGTCCTAGATCTGGTCTGTTGGTGGACGAAGCTCTAAGTTTCATTGGGTATTAACTAGTTCTTGAAATTTTGTTGGGATCATAAGTTTCTTGATTTTGTTTAGATCTAATTCTACTGCCTATGTATGAGAATTCAGCTACTCTTTTGCCTAAATTGTTTCCCGTACATTTCTGACGGTTGTGTTTTGAAGAACTCTTTCTGTTGGGTTTTAGTTGTTATTGATATTTAGATGGTGGTAGTATCGGGGTTGCAAAAAGATTGCTTCGGAATTTTTTTAGTGGGTCTTGGGTGGTTGTGCCTTTATTTTTTTAAAAAACAGTTGATGTGTTTGTTCTATCAATGATTTTTGTTTCTATCAATGATTTTTGTTTCAATCATATGGTAATTGGTGTGATATGTTGTTTCTTGGTTTGTCTAGATCTGCTTTCTGCTGCCAATTTATGAAATTCAACCACCCTTTTCCCTACCTTTCTGACATTAAGCTTTTAAAATTTGTTTGGAAGGCCCAGCTTTTTGTTGGGTTTTAATTTTATCAATATATAAATGGGAATTTGAGGTTGCAGGAAGTTTACTCTTTGGGATACTTTTTGGGTCTTGTATGATGCTTCTTTTTGGTGGGACAATTGATGTATTCTAGTGTTCTGGTTTCATAAAATTAGGCATGTAGAATTCGAATTGACGAAGTCTCTTCTTATATTTAAAGCCTGTCTTGAAGTATATATAGTTTCAATTACAAAGTTCAAGCCATTCATGCCTAAGCCACCTCTTAGTTTTTCGAGACTTTATCATTTGCTGGACTTGTTGTACTTTTTATGATTGATAATTTCTTGTTTACTTACACATTTTATGATTGAACATATCCCAATGAATTGAAGAGTATAATTGCAAAGGTAAAAGCTGTTGCCGTGATTTGATGATGACATGAATCTGATAAGCGGGAATGACCTGCACTCCTTGTAGATGATCATTCTTCTCTATTATTTGACAGATTGTGCTACATTTTGAGAAGTTTTTTCTGATTTAGCCTCCCGAGTCTAGGCTGAAATGAAGAAGGCTTTTGATCAAACTGTTCGTGATATGTAAGGATTTACTTTTTAGCTATAATTTCTTTCCAAAAGTGAATTTTTCATTGTGCATTTAATATTTTTGCTGCACGTGTTATGGAGGCCTCCATTCTTCACAGGTGTTTTTTGATAATTAAAAGTTATTTAGATAATTAAAAATTATTTATTTGAATGAAAATTGCAATCCATGGATGAGTCTTGTTTTTCTTTTTTGTGTTTCTCTGCTTAGTTTTATGTTTGTATTTTGCATGGATTGTTTCCAATGGTTTGATCTTATATCCTATTTTGGTTTACATATCTATTTCTTATGAATGTTTGATGGCTTGCAGTAAGAGAGAGGTTAATAAGAAAGTTCTTAAAGTCCCTTCAATCGAACAAAAGGTGATTACATCTTTTCCTTTCAATTAATATATTTTTCTTACATGTTGATTTTATTGTTAGGTACAATGATGTGTTATGCCCATGGGCAGGAAATAACAAGATATTAGTAGAATGTTCCACATGTTGTTGTTTATTTCTTTCTTATCATTTTTATAGCTTGCTTTGTTATGCATGAGTTATGCATCTTATAATATTTTTTTAGAATTAATAACATGTTTTAGTAATTTATAACCTCTTATCTCTTGTTTTAAACTAACATCTTAAAGCCTTTGAGTTTGGATAAAATAAGTTAGCGTTTAAAAAATCGGAAAAGAAGAGAATAAAATCAAATGAGTGTGGGAGAGGACAAAATAGGGAGAGAAAATGGATTTGAAAACAATTTGGGATATAAGTGCAAGTACTGCAGATTCGTGATTTTAATTACTTAGAATTAGAATAAAGTTTATATGATCTTAAGTCGGTATTGTCTTACTTTCTTAAAAGAAGATCTTATTGGCCTTTCACAGCTTATTTTAAAATATTTAAGATCTTTTTTTTCAAAAAAAAGTTTTACCCAACACCTGCAGGATTCACAAAAGGTTCCAAGCATCTAATAAGATGTTTTATGCGACTTATGAGTTGAGCCAAAAAGGTTTTAAGCTTTAGGTTTTTGTTTTCAGGTTCTAGATGCAACTAGCAATGAACCCTGGGGTCCTCATGGATCGCTTCTAGCTGATATTGCACAGGCGACAAGAAACTAGTGAGTCTAAAAATGACTGACTTGTAGTACTTTGCAATGTTATTTTTATTAGAAAGTTCTTATTTTTTTATACTTCTTCCAGTCATGAGTATCAGATGATCATGGGAATCATATGGAAACGAATTAATGATACTGGAAAAAATTGGCGGCATGTATACAAGGTTTGTTTTCCTTGCGCGAGAATTCCAAATTATGTAATATCTTGTTCTCTTAGATACTAGAACACACACACACACACACACACACACACACACATATCAGAAAAGATTANTCAAGTTAATTAGTTATTCTCTCTTGCGTTCGGGTTTACTCCATATTATGCTTTATGCCATTGCATCTTATTAAGGTGCTTTCTGTTATGTTTTGACCATGCAAATATTTTGTCCAGGGTTTAACTGTTTTGGAGTACTTGGTAGCGCACGGGTCGGAGCGTGTCATTGATGAGATTAGAGAGCATGCTTATCAGATATCAGTTAGTTTCTTCGTCTTCCGTTTTTCTTTAGATGTTCTTACAAAACAGGCTTTCTGCTGGAGTTTGACATATTTTCTTTTTCTGGTAGACATTGTCCGATTTTCAATATATTGATTCCAGTGGGAGAGACCAGGGAAACAATGTAAGAAAGAAATCTCAGAGTATTGTGGCTCTTGTAAATGACAAGGAACGAATACAAGAGGTTCGTCAAAAGGCTGCTGCGAACAGAGACAAGTAGGTGTTTCAAGGCTTTGTGATTGCTTGCCATTTGTTTGCTAGTACTTTGACTCATGACTATTGTTGTGGTTGATTTGCTTCATTTCTGATCTTTTTTATATTTAGTTTTTTGAAATCAGATCTTGATTTGCTGAATTGTGTTTGAGCTCTGCCTTTATCATAATTTTTTCCGTGTTTAAAACTTTCATGAGTTCACGTTATTGTGGATCTTCAGATCCTCTTAATTGTCTATGCATAGAAATTGACTGATTTTCTTGTGAAATTACATGCTTATGCTTGGACATCACCATACCTATGCTTTGACATCACCATACCTTTATTAAATAAGTTTCTAGATGATTTCCACTTATGGTATTACTTTTTTCTATAAAAAATGAAAATCATTAATAAGTTTAAAGTGTATAAATTAAATATTAGACATCCTTCTAATACACATCTTATAGCAAATACAAATGTATACGAGCAGTCTCTGGTCGGGCATAACTATTTGCTGTATGGTTACCAAATATTCTATCAGTGGAGCTTGTAGTAAGTATAGATTATTATGACGAAGTTGGTGCCACTGCAACTTACTGTATCTATTACTATCTAGTTTCAAGTTTACGTGTTTATGGTTTTTAACCATGGCCTTTGATTAGTCATACTCACAGTTGCAATTATTTTGATTGTTTTCATCTGAATCATTTTACTCAGGTTAGTACTAAATTAACTGAGTGGAATCTTTTACCTCAGGGTGATGAATTGTTGGGCCAATTTTTTCTATGTTTTATACAGTTCATGTGTTGAGATTTAATCTTCCGGTTGGACTGTTCAAAGTTTCCCTATTTTTCTATTGCCTTACTTTTTGCAAGTATAACATGCTTGGGCCTTTGCAATTAGCAAACCAGATATATTTTATCTTTTACATATTCTAGTATGTTGTTAAATTAATGTTTCAACAGGTACCGCAACTCATCAATGGATAATATGTATCGGCCTGGTTCTTTCTCACGCTCAGGAGGATATGGAGATAAATACGACGATGATCGCTATGAAAGTCGATATGGATACAGAGACGATGACCGCAGTGGATATGGGGGAGAGAGAGATTTTCGGTATGGCGATGATAGGGAGGCTAATTATGGAGGCTCATATGGTCGTGAAGGGGACAGGTATGGTAGGGATTACGAGGATCGCTATAATCGAGACGGCTTTAGGGATGATGACTATCAAGGAAGAGGTCAAAGGGTTGACGAATATGCTTATGGGTCAAGAAGTAGAAGTGCTGATCCAGGCAGGGACCGTTCTTATGATGATGATGGCCAGTATTCTTCCAGGTTTGTTTATTTTGTCTTCTGAAAGCATATTCAAATCATGTAGTTTATTTTTCAGAAATGGTTTTACTTCCAGAATACAATATGGTCATGATGGTTTGTTTTACTGTAGGGAAAAGTCGTGTTGTTTTAAAATGTATGTGGTGAATTGTTTAGGACGTGCCATCACTAACTGGGCTAATATACAATGGTCCTTCACTGGAAAGCATTGCTTCAAGTATGATATTTTAGCGTTATAAAATTTATATAACATGACTTTACTTGCCTGCCTAGATTTCTAATTCTGAAAATCGATTTTTGTAGAATTTGATTTCATAGATTCACTCCAGTAACTGGAATTGCGGCATACACTTTGAATGGTTCAAAACTAAATTTCTAGTAAAGCCTCAGTATGACTCCATTATAAAATCGTGCAGCAAATTCTATTTAGAGTCCCCGAAAGGAAAAAAATTCACAACTCTCTTAAGAAATATCGATAACGTATTTGTTGATTTAATTAACTAAGTGGGATCTTTCGCCAGATTAAAACCCTCAAGGGTTACCTCCTGTGTCCTATACCACTAGATATAATAATGGTTGTAATATTTTAGCAAAGAAAGAAAGAGAAATACGAAAATAATGACGCTTTTGAAGCAGCTCCCATCATGTTTTTAGAATTCCAGAGTACTCACATTTTTTTCTTTGTGAATAAATCTTATTTACTATGTTAACACCATAATTTGAGGGTCGAGTTTGAAATGGTTAATATTTCAATCTTATATGAGCAATGTTGGCTTTTAAACTGGTTGTACTGAAATTTGAGGATGCCAAATTTATTTTCTTCACGTGATCCTAAAATGATATTTATTTAGCCCAACTTTTTCTGATATATTTTGAATTATACTTACTGTGAACCATGTTCTGTTTCTTAAACGTTATTGCACATTTTGGTTAAACTACTATAATTAGATTTGGAAGGTGTTAAAGTTTTTCTATAATGCAGAGGAAGTGGTGCCAAAGCTGATGATCAATCTCAAGATGGAAGGTACTTTAAAAGTGATTGTTTGGATTATGGCTTATGTGCTTGCCTTTTGAAACAAATATAAGTCTAATTTATGTAATTGTTTAATAATCACATAGTACTACGGAGAAGAGGCTTGGCCGTAGATATTCTGAGCAAAACATCAATGTTCCCCCTAGTTATGAGGAGGCCGTTAATGCTACACACATTCCAACTAATAGTGAGAGGTAACATCAACCAGGCTTGTATTAATCATCTGTCTTCCATTAGATGTTTCTGAATTGGCTTAGTCTCCCTAACTTTTCATCAGTGGCAGGGATTGGGAAAATTCGATGGCTTCTGGCCCGAGAGCATCCTCTCCTTCTATAGTGGCTAGTCCCAGCCATGCAACTGTAGCTGCCCCATTACCAGCCCCTGCTTCACCACCCACTCTAGCTGCAGGAGCTACCTTTCCGGACAGTGAGAAAGAGGTGGATGGCTTTGATGAATTTGATCCACGTGGTTCATTTTCCGGTAAAGTAACTTGAAGCCCAGGAATTGTTTGTTGTTAGTTCATTTTGTTGCTTTAGAATTACTTGGTAATTTGTTCACATTAGTGGATTGACGCGCTTTTATATATGAGTGGTAAAAGAGGCAATGCCTCTTTACCATTTTGTATCATAATCTACATTTGTTCTCCTTGCGACATTCGCAAATCAATCACCTCAATGATTATAATCTGCTGTGATAAGTCAGAATTAGAGACTGAATGAATTTTGTACCTATGTCCATTGATCTACTCTTTTTTAATTTTTTTATATCGAATATAAAGTTAGCATCTTATGCATAATATAGGAGACTATTTAAAATTATTTTCTCGAGCATTTGGGTTTTACAAACCATCAACACTTACCGAGTTTGGAGAGCTATTTGCAGTCTTGAAAGCATTAATATAAGTTCTGCTATGTAAATTTAAGATATTTAGAAGCAGAGTTTTCTGATAATAACTCTAATTTGTTGGCTTCTTTTACAGTTATGTACTATTTCATGTGATTTTGTTTTTGGTTTCCAATGAAATGGCAAAGGAAGGGAAAGTTTATCACATGATATATTATCGGGAATGATGCTTCAAATACTGATTTTTAATCAACATTGAGTTGAGTGATTTATGGAAAACTCTACCTGACCAATCAGTTCTGCGTAAAATTTTGTGAATTTCATTCAAGCACATCTTTGATACTTGTTTTGTGAGCTACTTTTCAAGTGAAAGCTGTGGGAAATTTGGGCTTTCAATGCTGAAGCCGTTGTAGTATGGAACAGTACTTGGTCGAGCTAAGTTATCATGATATTGTGGTGGTGGTTTGGAAGTTATCATTCTGTCACAACCTTCCAACTCTGGAAAACACGTTTATTAATTGTCTTGGTCTTTTCATTAAAATCATATAACTTGTTCAAACATGATTGTCAGTGTGGTTTCTGGTATAATTTATTTTCTGTTATTGAGTTATTATTTCTATACTCTGCCAGAAATTTTAACACTCATTTATTTAAATCTTTCCATAGCTGCCTCAACTAGTTCAAATGTTATTGGTTCCGCGACTTCTGCTGATACAAAAATGGATTTACTAGCTTCATTGGCTCTTGTTCCTGTTACTCAATCTACCATGACCTCTGAAGTAAAGTCCAGGGAAACCTTCACTTCTGAAGCCACATTTGCTGCCATGCCGTCAGCTTCTTCTATCACGGATCAGGTAGTTTATCTTCTGTTGTGTTTTCATGGAATGGTAACATTTGTTATCCCCTTCTAATTTTCTATATTTGCTATATTGGGAAAGGTCGGTTCTTTATTCATTAATGAAGATTTTTTGGGTATGTACAAAAAGTTGGAAAGTAAGCATTGTATTTAGCCATTTTCACTGTAGCTAACGTTTATACCAGAGTGGGAATACAAAATAAGTTGCTTTTTCACAGGGTTATTTTGTTCCTCGTTCTCTCTTTCTTGTGTCTTTAGTTACACGTGTAACCTTTTTGCAGCTTTTTGCTGATCCATTTGGGGATGGTCCTTTTAAAGCTATCCCTTCGACGTATAGTGTAGAAGGTCAACGACACCAGGCTACAACCACAAATTCTTTCAATTTCAACCCCAGTCTAATCTCAGGTGTGCAACCAGTTCCTCAAAAGGCAGAGACTGAATTTCCGGTTACATATGATTTGAATTACGTGCCATCTGATCCTTCTGGTGTACAACCTCATCCTCGGAACCAGCAGTCTGTGCAGCAGGATTTGTCTACCTTCAACCAAGATGATGATATATTAGCAGATATTCTTCCCCCATCCGTGTCGTCATCTGTTGCCACTTCAGGTTTTCCCACTCAACTTGGCCAGTCTTCATCACAAACAAGTCATCCTCCTCAATTACTGATGAGTGCTCCTCAGAGTGTTCAACCCACGTACCCTGCAAAGTTTCCAGCTCAAATGGCTTCTTCACAGGCTGGTTTTCAGGCTCCTGTTGGTGGTCAGTCTGTACAGTCATATACTCCAAATCCAAACTTCTATGGGTCTTACCAGTCACAAATGGTATCTACAGGTCCAGACACTGCCAACATAGTTCCTCCTAGTGCTAGTAGAACCCCCGTGCAGCACAATTTACATTCACAAATAGGTTCTGCAGTTCCTGGAGCTTCACAATTTGGTCCTCCAGCGCCTCAAGCGCGGCCAAGTATGCCATCTACGCCAGCTTCTAGAGGGTTTTCTGCTGTGGTTCCTCAACCAGCAAAGGACAAGTTCGAGACAAAATCCACTGTTTGGGCTGACACTCTGAGCCGGGGACTGGTCAATTTGAATATATCTGGATGTGAGTATTTCTAATTTTAGTAATGGCTTATTATGTGTTTCTTTATAACACCACTCAGCTCATCTAAATATTTTCCTGTGTAGCTAAAACAAACCCACTAGCTGACATCGGAGTTGATTTTGATGCCCTAAATCGGAAGGACAAGAGGATGGAAAAACCTATGACAGCTTCAGTAGCATCTACCACAACTATGGGTAAGGCCATGGGATCTGGATCTGGTATGGGTCGAGCTGGTGCTGGTGCAAGCGCGGGCGCCCCAAGGCCTTCACCAAACCTCGTGGCTTCGGGTGTAAATATTAATACGAGCGGCGTTCGAGGTGCTGGCATGGGTATTGCAGGAAGCTATCAAGTAAGCCAACCGATGGTGCGGGAAATGAAAGTCGGCATGGCCCAAGGAATACCTATGCAACAGCAAGCAGGATTTCCTTCTGCATCCACAGTGCCCGGAAGCTATAATCCCGTGATGGGAACTGGTAATTATAGTCAAAGACCATATGGGGGTGGGTACTAGTAATTTTGAGCCACAATTGAACCAGTGAGAGTTGAGAAGGTAAATTTGCCAACTGTTTGTTGACAAAAATGTTGTAAACTATATATACATGTTTTTGGTTCGCTTGTATTTTCTCTGGTTGGCTGTGTGTACATTTATTCATTTATTAAATTTTTTATTGTTTTTTTTTGTTGCCATTTTTGGGGTCACATTTTGTGCTCCCACCCACCTTCCACATTTCAAAAGTAGGAATATCCCAATCTTGTTTTGCTTGAACATTTGTTTTCTGCGAATGGAGCAGGTTTTGGGCTCTCAATCTTGGGTAGCTTCTTCAAGCTTGGTTATGAACCAAACATAGGCACCTTTAGCAGCCTCATTAAAGGGCTCTTTTTAGTTGATAAGGTTCATGAAGCGTTGGAGGTTTTCGAAGATGAAGTCACATTTTTTGTTGTAACAAACGGCTTTGGTTCATTGGAAAAGGGGAACTACAAAAACGATGTTTATCCGCAATAATAGAGAGCCTATGCAAATATGAAATGGTAGATGATGCTCTCCAACTCCTATCCCAGATGATGATTGAGAAAGGTATTTGCACAAATGTTATTAGTTACAATTCGGTGATCCGAGGATTATGCAATTATAGTATATGGAAAGAAGTGAGTGGCTTTTTGAATGAAATGCAATACCGCGACCTTTTTCCAAATCTGGTGACACGATATTGATTGATGTATTTTGCAGTAATGGAATTGATACATGAACTATTATTGTAAAATTCTGAATTGATATGTGAACTATTTATAAATTGGTAAATCGGTACATGATTTACAACTTGGGGAAGTATCACTCCACCAACATGATGTGGAGAGTCCTATAAGTAATGACGCATGTGAAAAGCCCGTGAGGGAAAAAGCCTCAGTGGGAACCCAAGACGGGACAAGGCCCCCGAGGGAGCCCAAGATCGGGATAGCCCATGGTCGTTACAAAAATAAACCAGTGCTGTTTTTATCTTGTACTAAGGTGTTTGTCATGCACCTCTGATTAAGATTTCTACTTTCTTAATCCCTTTGCATGAAAAATCTTGTCCAGCTATTTGAGGAAATTTTTCCTTCAATTTTTTGTAAAAGCTCTTTGTTTTGCTGTACAGATTCCAGTCCCCAAATCAATATAAACAGGCAAATATTTTGCTTTATATTTTTCATATAACATTCATATTGAGATGTGTATCGGAAATGGACTCATGGTCATTTAATTTTTCACATCATTTCTTCTGTCATGAATTCCATTCCATTGTCTATAAGGTTTCCAAAGTTTGTGTTTCTCGAGAAACTATAGTCCAATAACCAATTGATCTGATTCTTTTCTTAGAATTTTTTTGATATGAACTTCCAATTCACCAATGTTTATCATCTCTTGGTAAGTTTCTATCATAAGAACATATTCCAAATATTATATGTTATTACAAAGAAATTGATTTCTTTATCTTGTAATATCAAATACTATTTCAATTTCCTTTCATCCTTTTGGATATCTAATCTTTCCTATTGTTGAAAAGTTTTTTGTTATATGTTGGATTTATTGGACATGTGTTTTTCCACATCTATAACTTGTTCATGTCCTTGGAAAGTTAGTTTTTTGTGTTTCTAGTCCAAGGCTTTGGTTTTTATTTAGAATCAGTTTGTCTTAGATCTAGATATTTGTTTCATGTATTAAAGAAAATTTGATTATTTCTGGATAAATTTTCTGAGCAACTTTTTCGAATATTTCTGGAATTTCTATAAACTAATTTTGAATAATAAAGTATGAATGATGTATATTATATAAAACTTATGAAATTTAATAGGTAATAGAATATGATCTATTTCTTTCTTTCATCATTATTTTTTTCTTGAATTTTTGATGCAACGTCAAGGCTTGACTGAAGTCTTGATCTGCCATGTTGTAGGCAATTTTTGGATAAATTACTCATACAATTTTTTTTTGAACAGAGATTTCCTGAGGTGATTTTCAGTACTAGGTTTTTAAGATTACATATTCGTTTATCGCATATATCAATATCATTGGTGAATCAATTAATTCTTTAAACATGGTAGCCATTTTTTCGGCTATCTCGCCAAGAGATTCTCTGACTATGACCGATTCTTTGGTTTTAGCTGAAGTCATATCCCATGCGATTTTGACTGATCCAATCAGACTCATTTCTAATAGTTTAATGAATATTTTTTTGTCGAGATCAAGTGTTCTTGCTGCGATTCTCATAGCCGTGTCCAATTATTTACGAGATATCTATTTTTGAAGCCCAATACATCAAGGTTAAGCATTACCTTACAATGATGTGCAAAGGAATTTGTTTCCTTCTTGACATTGTTACAGCTAGGTATAATTCTCCATCAGTCTGAAAATTTGTTTGGGTTCCTCCCATATTTTTATTACAAGATCCTCACTTTCCTCCCTTGGTGGTTCATGAGGAGACAACTTGCTAATTAGAGGTTGTTCATTTCCTATTGTTGATTTCATTTTAGATCTACGTCCCTGAGGTTTGCAAACTCTACAAGGTCTTGAAGATCTTACAGACTAATCTTTTCTATGATTGTCAATATCTTACATACAAACATTTAATATATGACATCCATTTGTGAGGTTATTATTTCATAATTTTTCTTTTGTGTGTTTTTTTATAAAATAAATGGAATATCTATGAAACAATGACACTTTTATTTGTAAATTTACTATTTTATCATTTTGTTTATTTTATAATTTGTCATGTTAATGAGTTTCTTGAAGTTATTTTCTATGTTAGTTTAATAGGATTATTATAGAGTACTCAACTCAATCAAACTATTTATTATTTTAATTTTAAATTTAAATTTAATTACATTAATTTATATATCGATAACAAATTCATAGAAAATCACTATCATAATGTTATACATTAAAAAAATTGTAAATATTACGAACATTAAGGTAATAATGGGAAGGCGAATGGAGATGAGTAGGATTTAATAAAATTAAATTATTAATAAATATTAATTTCATATAATTTAGAATAGAGATATTTTTAGACTACTTATGTATCAACAAATATACAGAGAAAAATGTTAGTATGTAAGTGATTTCAATGCAAACTCTACAATTTCTGATCTAGAATAAAATCAAAGATGTTTTTTTTTTTATAACTTTTGTCAAAATCTGGGAGTGCAAACTAATTTTTTATGTCTTAAAAGACTGAATCCCAACTTGAAATTTTGATTGAAGAATTTTCTCCAATTTAACCTTTGATTTAATAAACAAAAAATAAAAAGAGAAACCACACCTTCTAATTTATTTATTTATATATCTGAAAAACCCAAGATAAAAATATATTGAATAATATTTTCCGTTTCTTACCGGTAGTGCTAGGCTAGCCTCCAAAACCATGGTTGGAAAGCATTTCCACCATCTGGATACCTTCTACTATTGCATAGGCTTCACCTTCCTGGAATCCGTTAATGGCGAACTCTGTTCTTCTCACCCACCCTCACTCTGTTCCTCTTCGTCCTCCCCAGTACACCAAGATTCTCCAGTTTCAGCATCCCTTTTCTCTGTCTCGACACAAACCCAACCTTTTCCAAACCTTGTCACCCAAGTCCCTTAATTTTTACACCAAGAAATCTTTCGTACGAGTCCTGGAACAGGAAGGAACCGATGCTTCTTCCCCTGCCCCTGATTTGTTAGGGGAAGATTCTGCTGAATTCTTGTTGTCCAAACAGAAAATTTCGTCTTGGCTTTATTTCTCTGGGGTTTTGGGTGTCGTTCTATATGTTCTTAACTTTGCTTGGATTGACAATTCCACCGGCTTTGGTAAGCCCTTCGTTGATGCTGTTTCCGGCATTTCCGACAGCCCTGAGGTTTGCCCTGTTTTGTTTTTTTCTTTATTTTGTTTTTGTCAATTACTGCCAAAAATTCGTTTACTTTGTCCCAAACAAAAATAAGAAAATGAAGTTGTTGGATAGTAAAACCTATTAGCATGTAAAATCAGGGGATAGTTGCTTTTAAGCCTTGTTCACTAAGATCATCTTGACAACCAGTATGATCTCGAAATCCCATGTCAACAAGGAGCTGAAGGAATCCAAAACATTTTAAGAATCCTTGAACTTTGACCTCTTACTATGGTTTTCTATTTGATTATCTTTGTCGACAATTTCCTTTTTTTTTAAATATTAAAATTAATGGTCGAGGATACCAGGCTGATTGGTTCATGGTAAGTTGCAGTCCATTTAAAGCGTTTTCTACACTCTTTCATTGCTAATAGTTATAATACAGGTTTACCCTTTTCTCCTTCCGTTTTCTAGAACTTCTACAGCAGGATATAGTTGCTTATGATTGTGGAGCTTACTGTTTTTTTTCCTTTTGTTTTTCTTTCAGGTTGTCATGTTAGCTCTTACTTTCATTTTTGCCATTGTCCATAGTGGCTTAGCCAGTGTTAGAGATACAGGTGAGAAACTCATAGGAGAACGAGCATTCCGTGTATTATTTGCTGGTTTATCTCTTCCATTAGCAGTTAGTACCGTGGTGAGTTCTGATCGTTTGTTTGGAAGTTTATTTTTCTCGAATAATGATAAATATATATGTGGCATGTCTATTGAACACAGGATGAAATGCTGGTTTTACGATATTTATTAATTATGTGGTTTGGATAGGTATATTTCATCAATCACAGATACGATGGCGTGCAGTTGTGGCAAGTGCAGGATGCTCCTGGACTTCATGAAATTCTTTGGTTGTCAAATTTTATTTCTTTCTTTTTCCTTTATCCATCGACGTTCAATTTGTTAGAGGTTGCAGCAGTTGATAAGCCCAAAATGCATCTTTGGGAAACTGGAATTATGAGAATTACAAGGCACCCACAGGTCCGCATTTCATGTTTATACTTAACTAGTATAACCTTATTGTTATTGTCAGCATTCTCTAATTCAAAAAGATGATTTTTTCCCATCAATTTATCTTCTCAATCGTCCTCAAACTACTTAATTTTACTGTTTATAAATTCATCTTTAAATGTGCTAAAGTTATATATGGTGTTATTGGTGCAAATTAACAGTGTTATCCGCGGAAGTAGGGAAACAAGTATTATGTTGATGATCCTAAACACGGCTATGTTGTATAATCTGTCTCTCAGAACTGTCATTCATATGAAGGCACATGTGAATGT
The DNA here is from genome assembly GCF_012295235.1 of Primulina huaijiensis. Lineage (NCBI taxonomy): Eukaryota > Viridiplantae > Streptophyta > Magnoliopsida > Lamiales > Gesneriaceae > Primulina > Primulina huaijiensis. The sequence continues at coordinate 3,411,228 of NC_133307.1, forward strand.
CATTATTAGGATAATGTATTTTATCGTGATATGGGATTGTGAAAAATCTGTTGTCTGGTTTTATGCTGCTGATGTGTTTTCCTACGAATTAGAAAAGCTCGGGATTTGATTATTAATACTTGTATGGGTGCTGCTGTACATGCAGGGCCACAATCCAGCTTGCTAGCTTTTCGAGCTATCTTTGATTATTTATTTGGAATTGTAGAAAATTCAAGTTTGACTCGAATATGTTTTCGAGCCAAGTTTGATTGTTATATATTATTAGATAGATTGCGAGCTTTAATATATTTTTTTTATTTTTTTGTTAAATATATTCAACACTAAACAAATTATTGAGCATTTGTGTGATGAAGTTTGATAATTAAGTTTGAAATAAAAGCTTCGAGTTTGAATGCAAACTTTAAGAAATGTGGAATTCAAACCTATATTAATTCATTATAAGAGCTTCGAGCAAACTAAAAAAAATCGAGATTGTGCTCGAGTAAAAAAGTGGTTAAAATTCTACTCGGTTTTCATCCTTTTGTTTTTTTGATACTGTAAGTGTCTTAATCATTTATTTCATGGAGTTTTTAACAACTCGTCAACATTTTCTTATGAGTGTCAATAGCATCTTAAGTTCAACATATTAAACTGCTAGTATTTTGTTTCAATTGAATTCTCAAGCAACAATCAAAAGCTGGTGTTGCCATCGAAACATCATGCTATCTTGTGTTCTGTTCATTTGTTAATCTTCCTTTACTGGTTTGAAAGAATCAAATCTGGAAAAAGAAGAAAATGAGCATTTCAAATTCCAGCATGATCCTGGTCAAGTCTCGTGCAATTTTTTCATATAATATCTGCTTTGTTCATCTTTATTATATAACAATTTTTAATCCGAAACGAAAATAATCCTAAGTTACAGTAATGTACTCAAATTTTTTTCCCAGATGGTTGGACAGGTAATTTGGTGCATAGCTCACACAATCTGGATTGGGAATTCAGTTGCATTAGCAGCCTCTGTAGGTCTGATCGCGCACCACTTATTCGGTGTTTGGAATGGAGATCGAAGATTAGCCATTCGGTATGGTGAAGCTTTTGAAGTTTTAAAGAGCAGAACTAGTATTACTCCATTTGCTGCTATTCTTGAAGGTCGACAAAAGCTTCCCAAGGACTACTATAAGGAGTTTCTGCGGTTGCCGTATCTTTCGATCACAGCTTTGACCTTGGGGGCATATTTTGCTCACCCACTTATGCAAGCTGCCAGTTTTCGACTTCACTGGTAACTTCATACTGTTTCTCTTACATTTGAGTGTTTATAATCGAGAATTTGTGGTATGTTAATGAAGCAACAACTGGTGGAAGAGATGGTTATAGGAGGAATCCATTTATGCTTTTGTGAAAGCTTTAAATTTTGATGCCTTTGGACTATAGGTGGTATTAATATTATACACAATATTCTAAATATTGAACTAGTATGGTCTAGAGAACTATTAATGTTTGTGATTTTGAGAACTTGAGAATTTTTCAATTTACTCTTAAATTTTATGTGCTATTTAATATGCTAATTGAGTTGTTATAATTAAAATTATTATAAAACAACTTTACGTAATCTCGTTTTAAACTAACTTAAACTCGTAAACCTTCAAACATGTTCGTCGCGATCTTTTCGTAGAATCTTTTCAGTACGTATCATCCTCAAATTTGAATGACTGATATAAAATTTTAGAGTTTTTATATAATATTAGAAATTCTTTAGACTTAACGATAGCAAAGAAATTGAAAGAGTGGATTTCAAAAATCTACATGAACTAAGACTTTGAAATTTATTGTTATTTTATGAATGAAAAATTTACTTCATAATTTCAATTCCAAAGATTTCAAATCTGACTCGTTTAATTCTAGTAAAAAAAACTTGGTGAAATATTAATAAATATATCAATATTATAAATAATTACTTTTTTTAAAGTGATATTTTAATTATTACTACTTACGATTAAAAAACTCCATCAAAAATAACACAAAAATCTACGCTTATTATCATGCAAATTAATTTAAAAAATAGTAGTACTTCTCAAAAAAAATTATTTAATATAATATCAATATTATTACAATAGTTTTATTAATATTCAATAATAATTATTAAATTATATTATTATTTTTATAGTGTTATATTTTAATACATCCCACACGAATGTTCCAATGTTTCCACCAAAAATTTGAAATTACTAGCGATCCCAAGCGTGCGAATGGATTACGGTCTGGCAGCACTGAAGCTACTCTGCGTACACCTGAGACGCGCCGCCGCAACGACGTCACAGAATGCCTACACTCTCGGCGGAATTCTCTTTCAACGTGCTTGGCTACAGGTATGTCTATGTGTAGTTGTGCGTAATTCCATGATTTATCCTTAAATGCATCCTTTTTGTCAATTTCTTCGATATTCATCTCGACATTGCAGGGCGTTCTCGTTTCGACAGCTGAATCTGACGAAGGCGGAGGCGGTCGATACCTCCTCGACGATGGAACGGGCGTCATTGAGCTCTTCCTCTCTGGCGACTTTCGCAGTCGCCGTTTGGAAAAAGGTCAGTTAATAATTTGTTTATTAGGTTATTTTACATTAATTTTATTGTGTGTTCGTACAAATTTCGAAGTAATTAAAGATTTGTGAGTGTAGGAATGTACATAATGGTGGTTGGAGGCTATTCTCTTTGTGCGGGTGATCTTCCAATGATTAAGGTAATAATATAGGATTGCTACTTTACCCCGTACAAATATTTTCAACCATTTCATTTCTTGGTGTGTATACTTAATATACTTATTGTTCATTCTTGAAGTTTGATTACAATGTTTTGTGACGTGAAAGCTGTTTTCACTCTTGATAATGATAAAAATGGAGACTCATGCCAAGTTTCCAGTTAGGGGATGATGTGATAAAGAAAAGAACCAAATTCAAGAAGAAACATATTTCTACTTGAATCAAGTAATCTTCAACTTCTCATAAAAAATATGATCTACAAACACGAAGATATATAAATATGCTGAAATTACTAAAAAACTCTCTTCTGGAAGAGCTTGCTTCCGGACCTCAGCCTTATGTTTTGTACTGACCCTCATTCCGCTCCATTGAACCAGAAATTGAATCCATGATAGTGCATATGTACAATGATAGATTCATCAAACTAATAAACTCCATAATTTTCGCATGCCAAACTGATGAACTCAATAATTTTCACCGTTAATGATCAGGCCTTTCATGTTCATTATATCTTTCATCCAAATTAAATGCTCTCAGTCCGTGGATTGCGTGTAGAGTTTCTCAAATGTGTAACTAGCATTATTTATTACTTTGAATTTGTTTCAATCTACATGCCGAAGTGGGCTTTCTTGCTCTGTTTTAGTGCAGAAAATCTTATCTAATTCACTTGTTTTCAGCTTTAGAATATGAATGGTAATCAATTTTCTTCACTTTAAACCAACATTAGTTGTGATTCTGCTAAAGTGTTTCAAACTTCAAAATTGTGCTTCTCAACTCATCATATGGAATTGGACTACAGTTTCTTTGTTCTTCATCAAGTAAATTGTTGTTGAACGATCTGACTCAATGACTACCTGTTGTATCTCCTATATGCTCTATATTTATCGGACTAGTGCAAAAGATGTATTTTCAAGGACTTTCCAATGTATTAAAAGCTGATAATAACTAAGACGTGTTTCCAACCTTTTGATTTGTAAAAAACACATCTCATTTTCACTCCAGCTTGATTCATGTATGCACCATTACTGCATCTTCCATTAGGAACTAGTCACATCACCTTTGTTAAGTCATCTGCTAAATTCTACACACCCCACCCACATATACCCTTAGCATTATCTTGATTTCCAGTTGGCTAAAGCTGATGTTGTGTAACTCACAGGTTCATAAACTTGTTGATCTTTCTGCATTTCCGGATAGGGAATCAATGTGGTATCTTGAAGTCATGGAGACTTTCAAGCTCTTTTACCAACCTATGTTCCAACACTGATGTAGTTGATAGGTAGGTATATAGGTACAGATGAACTATTCTTCTGAGCCCTTGGATCCCCCTAAACAAGTGGAAGGCTCCTCATTAATCCACGAGGGACCTAGTGGAATCTTTTTAAAAATTGTTATGATGCATATTTCTTGAATGGCTTTACAGCCTGAGTCAGCATTGGAAGCTTCAAAATTTTAGATAATTTTGATTCATTTTCATAATATCTGTAGTTCTCAAGAAATTTGTTTTATAATATATACTATAGTTAATTAGATGTAATCATGGCCTAACAATCGAAAAATATGTATAAATTGAAGGGATTAATGGGTAACACAAATGTTGCATTTGAATTGAGTAATTTGAAATACAGTGGTTTCAAATTTATTTTCATTGTTAAATAAGTTAAATATAATAAACTATAACGATCATAGGTCGTAGGTTGACCCAACATGAGTTTTAACTCATATTAATGCATCACTATTAGTCATAGGCCGTAATTGGTTCAGCATGAGACGTAGTTTATACTCATGCACCGTCACTTATTTAATATCTTACTTTTGGAAAGAGATTTGTTTCGTTTTCTCCAACACTTAGAACCCATTTTATGAGTTGAGGCTCATATCGGGTCAGAAACTCAAATCAATTTTTACTTATTTACACTATTACACATGTCATAATCGATTTCAAATGACTTTAATATTCTAACGATTTGAAATTCATCTTTATTAATATAATTATAGTAAGTAAAATGGCAGATGTATTAGAATTTCTCGTGTAAGTTATTTGATAAAGAAAATATATTTAAATAAATGGATTTGAAATTTTCTCATAAAAACACATTCAAAAACTATTTGCGGGAGAACGAGAGGGAACGGCATGAGCAGGGAAATAAATTTTGGGAAATTTTTTCTCTTTGTGAAAGATTATTGTGAATGTGAGCAATGGAGGAAAAAAAAGAAAAGAAAAGAAAAGGGATGAAATATTGGACATGAACATAAAAAATCAATTATGATATAAATATATTGATCATACTTCTTTAATCAAACAAATTTGTTTAGTTTTGTTAATGTTAGAAAATGTTGTATAGATTTTGAATGAAATTTATAAGCAATTCTGTAGTTCGGTTGAGTTTCTCTCGAACTCACATCAAATATGCAGCGGAAAATTTAAAATTTCATCTAGATTATCGATTAAATTTTTTATTAATAGAATTTATCTAAAATCATATTATTAAGACATGTTAACACCATAATCATGTTATGCAAAATATTATTCTGAATAAAACAAAATTATTTAACACAAGTATACATAGAATTTATTAGTTAATTTTTTTTTAATACAAAGAGTATGACCATTATTTATTAAAATTTGATTTTTAAATAAATATATCAAATCTTGAAAATAAAAATATGCACCTAATTAAATTTAATGACAATAAGTAGACTTAAAAGCAATTTACGCTAAGAATAAAATTAACTTTTAATTGGATAATGTATCAATTAAACAATTAACAATAGTTCTTTGTCAATTTTATTAACAATTTTTTTTACTCCTAAATATATGTATAGATGATAATAATGATGATAGTATAATATAAACGTATAACAAAAATACGACTAGAATCAAACTATTCCAAAAATATCATGTATAGTTACTATTCGTAATATTCAACGTCATATCAGCAATTTTCGTTATCATAAGATTCATAATATTATATTAATGGAACCCAAAAAAAAAAAGAGTAAAAGTGCAATTAGATCCATAAGATTTTACCAATAGAACAAAAAAAAAAAGTGCAAAATAAAATTTAATTTTCTTAAATATAATTAAAATTTAACTAATCTGATCAATCTTGGAGGTCAAAGCCCTTGGTTCTTGGAGATGAGAGCAGAAACAAAAGCATCCATTTCTTTAACAGAGGAGCCTTCATGGATTCCGTCTTCCCGAACGGCGGATCTAATCAACTCTCCCATTTCAGCCGCCTTTTTCTTCATATCCACCGCTTTAATACCTTCTCCCATTACAGTATCTATAGCTTTTATTACATCCTCCTTGCTCAAACTGCTCTTGGTTCCTCTAGTTAACTCCACACACACTTCCATTTCCTCCACCAACATCTTCACGTTGTAGGCCTGCTCTGCCGCCAGTGGCCACCCGATGATCGGTACTCCTTGGCTTAAGCTCTCCATGGTTGAATTCCATCCACAATGGCTTATAAAAGCCGCAGTTGATCGATGGCAAAGAATTTCCAACTGGGGTGCCCATCCATGCACCATTAGTCCTTGGTTGCTGTTCTTTATTCGTTCCTCGAACCCGTTGGGTAGCCATTTCGAGTCGAACTCGCATTCTAAGCTGAATCCAATAGGTGGCCTGATGACCCAAATGAATGGTGTTCTACTTTCCTCTAAACCAGTGGCTAATGCCATCATATGTGTAGTGCTGATGGTGTTTTGAGAGCCGAAAGATATGTACAGAACAGAGCTTTCGGGCTTTGAGTCCAGCCATTCCATGCATTTCTCCGGGGAAAGTCCTGGTTTTCTTCCAGTTTGTTGTCCAATCACACGCGTTGGTTTTCGAGTCAGCATTGCTGGTGGAAGGAGTGGCCCGATGCACCAGACCGGGAGTTTTGAGTACTTCCTGAGAAGATCTACTCCGAACTGTTCGATTTCTTCGGCGGAGTTGCACAGCCATCCGAAAGAATTTAGAGAGAGCCTAATCTGAGGTTGGAAGAATCTTGACCAGGAATCTGTTCCATCTGCAGCTCTTGAGAACGGATGCAACTGGCTGAGATGAAAACGGCAAGAATCTGGAAAACCCGGAAGATTGAACTCATCGCTTTGGGTTAATCTGTGGGGAAGATTTTCCCACAACGATACATAAGCGGCGGTCCCATAAGCGCCACCAGTGGTGAAAGTTACATTCACCGTGCCGCAAGAGCTAGCAACTTCAGTAGCCCAGCCCATGAAAACATCGGAGATTATGCAAAGAGGAGGGCCGCCATATTTGATCGATATATCGGAAATCAAGCTGCGGAAGGGGGTTTCGAGGGAGGTCGAGGCATGACAGAGATCGATTATTTGGTTAAGGGGCAAGGATTCTGTGTTCTCGATGTTCGGTGGGAGGCCATGTTGGCTGCTATCGAAAGGGAGTTCAAAGAGATGGATATCGGACTGTCTCGTTTGTGGGACTTCCGAGTTTTTGGCTATGGCGGATTTGAGGTACTGAACATTAAGTTGAGTAGTTGCAATGGTGATTTCGAAGCCAAATCTTTGCTTGATTCTGTTAGAAAGAGCTAAGAAAGGGATCAAATGGCCTTGCGCCATGAAAGGCAGCATAACAATGTGCTGCTGCTGCTGCTGCTCCTCCTCTCCGGTGCCTTGGTTGATTTTCATGATTTCTTTGTTCAATCTGTTTTCTTCCACCCCACTCTGCTTTTTCTAATAAACATAGTTTTTATCTTCAAGATTTGAGGTCGGAAATTAAAGGCAGAATGACAAATGGCATTGCAATATGTTAAAAGATTAGAACGTGGAAGGAGGAAAATTTTCTAAGTCCATATATACAACTTTCAGAGATTTTATTCAATCGAGGGGAGATAATTAACACACCACGCACGTTCATGAATAATCATTTGGAATATAAAATTTACAAATGACACAACTATGACAGAACAAGTGGTTAGTTCAACACATAACGATGCAATTTGAGTTCTGATATCATGTTAAGATTGAAATTTGGACATAACTAAATTCTAAAAACTAACTAATGAGAAAAAATTTGTCCAATCTATATACACAACTTCTAAAAAATTTATCGAACACACGTGGACAACTAACATGACACACTTGTCAAAGCGCTCGGGGATTCCATTCCTTTATAACTAAGCAATCGGCACACGTTTGATAGAACCTTTTCAAAAAGTCCGGTTTATATTATTTTAGTATCGAGTGAGTCTCATGTGAGACCGATTTACGGATTTTAATATCTGAGACGGGTCAATCCTACCCATATTCACATAAAAAGTAATACTCTTTGTATAAAAAGTAATACTTTTTCATGGATGATTCGAATAAGAGATCCGTCTCACAAAATACGACCCGTGAAACCGTCTCACACACATTTTTGTCTTTAGTATAAACCATTTAAAAAGTGGCGATTATATTAGTTTAGTATAAAATTAAATGTAAAAAATGTTTTAATTTCAGCACAATTATTTAATTAGTAAATTAAATATTAAAAAATAAATGCATAACTATTTGAGATTGACGATAGATTTGAGGTGAAAAGGCCGAATGATAAATTAAATGGGATTAGGACAAATATCCATCTGCTTGTATGTCTCTTTCATAAAAGTCCAAATTCCTAATAATCTCTTATCATGTAAATTTTTTAATTTTTTTTCTTTTTAATATATTATTTTAAAATTATAATTTAGTTTCTTATTATTTTTCATAATTACGATAGGATTTTTATTTAAAATTATAGTTTAATTTTTCACTAATTTTTATAATTATAATATGATTATTATTTAAATATAAATTAAATTAATAATAAAAATATTGTACAACTTGCCGAAAGTCACTAGTCATGACTAAGCAACGGGAACGCCACGTTAATTGTATATATAATAGGGTTTTTTCCAAAAATAAAATAAATGACAAAAATTATTAGATGGAAATGGAACTATTAATTTTTTTTAGTTTGTTGTTTTTAGTGTATTTTGACTACTTTATTATTTAATAATAAAGTTAATTATTGGGTACGTTGTTTGATGAAATAATGGTAAAAATTTGAGTGAGATGGTCTCACGGGTCGTATTTTGTGAGACAGATCTCTCATTTGGGTCATCCATGAAAAAGTATTATTTTTTATGCTAAGAGTATTATTTTTTATTGTGAATATCAGTATAGTTGACATTATGGTTGACATGTTTCACAGATAAAGATTTGTGAGATCGTCTCACAAGAGACCTACTCTGAAATAATTTGTGACACCGTTTAGATTCTTTAAATATTTGTGCATATACCTATATTTTTTATTATAATATTTATTTTAAAAAAATTAACTTTTATTTAAAATAATCAAAATATTTCATTTGATAAAAAAAAATAAACTTTAAATCGATAACTCAAACTAAACCGAAAACTAAAATTATCAAAATATTGTCACTCTTAAAAATTTAAAAAAAAATACAACACATCTTATCAAAATACTTTTTCTTTTTCTTTTATTTACGGTATTTAAAGCCGTATATATTTTAATGCAATATATTTAAATTTTAATAAAAGTTTATTTATAAATTTGAATCCATTAATATTATTTTATTTTATGAAGAATATTATTTTACACAAATAAATATTTAGTAAAAATTTAATGGTTCCATTTTTGTAAGACTATATTAACAACTATATTGTGTAAGATCCNATTGTTCTTACGTAAGATCCGCGACTGATTACGACTTACATAAAAATCGATTCTTATTTTAAGAAATAATGTTGAATATAATGTTGGTTCTTTGGAATTTTTTATGGATAAAATATTGAAATTTCTTGGCATTCTAGCTTTTTTCTAATTGTCATGTAATTTTTTTTCAAAAAATAGTCTCTAATTTTTTTAAAAAAATTCATTGTAATAAATTAATCATGATTTTTAATTTTTAGAATTGAGATTTAATATATCGGAATATAATAAACGTTATTATTAATATTATTTTGTGAGTAAATGTTAAAAAAGCATATCTATATTTTGATATTCTAATGATAATGCCGTGTTGTATTAGTATCATATACGGAGGACGACGTATGTTGCAGTTAAAATTATTTACGACGTACAAATGTGTTGTTAGTGAAGTGTTTGTATTAAAATTATTCAAATCGTGTGTGTTGCGCGTTGCAAATAAATTTAAATTCACAGCATGCAAAGCGAGTTGTTAACGTTAATTGTGTATTAATATCATGAACCAAAATGAGGAAAAAAATTCGAAACTGAAACAATTGTCATACCACATCCAACCATCAGCACCACACTTAAGCAAAACATTAAGATATCACATAAAACCAAATTAATTTCAATTCTCCATTATCTAACAGGAGAAGAAAATTTAATCAAGTAACAAAAATATTCGCTTGGTAACATGAAATATTCGCTTAGTAACATGATTTCTTTTTTACAAAAAATATATGACTTTAAAATTTATAGAATCATATCGGTCACAAATTATAAATTTAGATAATCATGCGTCCAATTACATACCAACAAAAACATTTCATCATTTGGCTGAATTAGGTCCATATCCTCACGAAAACTCTATCAACCCAAATTTTTCAACAAAATGCACCAAGAAGAACATGATGCTCTTTTTTTTGGAAATGTGGATGCAATTCGACCTTCTACAACAATTTCATCAACACACCAATGAAACAACTTACATTTAATATTATCACATAAATCTCCACGACTCACATTCTTCAAGTTCGACTGTATATAAACAATACAAAGTTACTAATTCTATCATACCTATTTTTATAACATTTTCGTGGTTTAGAAAACAAACGATTTCAAGATCAACATTACCATTTTTTTTTTTTTTTTTTTTTTTTTTTTTTTTTTTTTTTTTNAATTATGCTACCAATGACACCACTAACAACATAACTTTACAAACAAATTGTGTCAAGTCACCATAAGATAATTTTACTAACAAGAACACAATAAATCGACATGGTTAAGAAATATTGATTTTTTGGAATTTTCTTCAAACACTCGAGCGAAAACAGCAACTATCTTAAAAATCAGTGCAATTTTACATCCAACCATAAAAGTAATAAATGGAGTGAAATGGGTAAATTTAACTCAAGAAAGAATAAAAACAAGAAGCTCCAATTACCAACATATGAGCAAAAAGCAATCTTTGATCTAAACTTTCAAACCAAATAACTACTAAAAACTCAAACACACGAGCCATTCGAACCTAAAAAAATCACAGCTTTGATCAGGGCAGCATCTACGTAAGCCAAATCAATATACCTTCTACATTTCGTAGACATTTCAACATAATAAATAAGGCCGCCAATCATATAGATACGAGGATGCAAAAAACCAGATCAAAGACAAGAAAAATGACCTCAAATTCATGTAAAAATCTCTCGAAACTAAAGAAGATGTAAATAAACAATTATATAGATGATGTAATGCTCTTGAAAATAAAGGTTTTAGAATTAGTCGCTCAAAAACGATTTATTTAGCTTGTAATTTTGGTCTTGAATCTAGACGAATGAGCATCTCAATTGACATTGAAGGTTGAGGAGTCCCAGATTGTTAATTTTTTCCCTATTTAAGATCTATTATCCAAAAGACTGAGGACATTAGAGATGATATAGACTTTAAGATTAAAGCATGGTGGATGAAATAGAAGATGATATCAAGAGTTTTATGCGATAGAATGATTCCTGCAAGATTGTAAGGAAAATGTTATAAAACTATTGTTCGACCAGCTATGCTTTATGGGTCGGAGTGTTGGTCCACCACATGACTACACATGCATAAGATGACGATAGCAGAAATGCTTACGTTAAGATGAATGTGTGACAAAACGCGCAAGAATTTAATTAGGAATGAAAGGATTATGAGCTATATAGGTGTAGCCCGTAGAAGATAAGATTAGACAGAGACGTCTAACATAGTTTAATCATGTGAAGAGGAGATCAAAGATGGTCTCAATTTGATATATCTTAGATTGAAAAGTGAATGTAATGAGTAGAAGGAAGGGCATGCGATTGAAAACTTGGATTAAGGTGATTAAGATAGATATATTAGATCTTGGTTTAAGAGATGACATATGAGAAAATCTCTTAGTTTGGATAACTAATATCCCACAACTATCATGAATGCGCTATGATGATGATGATGATGATGTTCAATTACTAATATGTTCTTTTTCATTTTGCTGTCTCATATTTTGGAAAAACATGGACCTCATTTCTTGCATTTCTTGTTAAGGCTATGCACCGTACTTTGAAGTTGCTTCATGGAAGCTACAAATTTCAATGGTGTAACTCCAAATCTCATTCCGTACACTCTACATCGAGCTTCTTGGCCAAATACAAAGCTAATTACATCATTGACAATGTTAGTTGTGTTTTGATATTCAAGTGAACGTTCTTTTATTACTTTCTGCAAATAACAAGATATATTTTTTGAGAAAATAACGGATTTAGGTTGCCAATTTTTTTATCTTGTGACATACAAATAACAAAGAGATAATTTTATTACCATTTACCATTTTCTCTCCAACAACTTGACTATTAAGTTGTTGTGTGTGTGTGTGTGTGTGTTTTTTTTTTTTATATTGTGTCCTTCAATCCCTCTCTATTTTCATTCTCCTCTTCCTAAACTCCTCTTGAACTATCTTCACCTTGAAATTGTGAGGTATAATTTTCATCATGGAAGAATCAAATAGTTTAAAAAAGACCGAACCCCTTAATACTTAAGTGCTCGTACACTTGGTCAAATTTCACATGCTTTTTATTTTTACAAGGCTTGCAAGGACATACAGACAGTTCATGTGTTTTGGCATATTGCCTTTACTTCTAACAAATTTTAGAACGCAGTTTTCATACTCGGGTACAAGCCTTGAAGGCAGACACATCCATTTCTTATCCATTTATAAGTTTTTTAGCCAATTTACTCAACAAACGAAAATTAAGAAAAAATGACAGGATCAATTGGAGAAAATCATTGAGCTACAATAGCTCGATTTTTTAAATATTGAATACCGATAAATTAAATCAAGTTTTGTTTTTAAACAAAGCGTAAGACACTCAAAATAATATCTCGTATTAAACATTTTGAAAATCATTTTAAAAGCTATGCAAGTTGAATGCGTAAAATTTTTTTTGATTGAAGCATTTTATGTGCTCTTCAAATACCCAAAATATTGCATATCAAATGTTTGATAAAATGTTTCAACTAGAAACATTTTTATACATTCAACTTGCATAACTTTTAAATAATTTTCAAAATGTTTAATACAAAATATTATTTTGAGTGTATTCAGCTTGGTTTGAAAATCAAACTCAATTTAATTTTTCGGTAATCAATATTTCAAAAAGCGAGCCACTTTAGCTCAATGATTTTCCCTCAATCGATCATATCAATTGGTATCAGATTGGGTTGTTTTTGTAAGAGCATTTGAAACAAATTTTGATCTTTAAAATTTGAAATTTAATATCTTTCTAACATATATGCGCTAAGCTGAATTTTCGAGTAGCTTGCCGCAACTGTGGGAAAAGTGACATAACTCTTTGTTCAAGTGTGGAAATCACAAACCATTTTTTGTTGTAAACTAGATTTGTAGAAGATTACAGTGATATAAATTTTTCATCATGATTTTGCTCGAGGAAAAGCAATTTATTAATTAAAGTCAACCAAGTATGCTGTTATAGAAAATAGACTATGGAGAAATTTCGTCAGTTATTATTCTACTTTTGTAATTTCAAAATTTCTAAAATATAAGAGGAGAGGTAATTATAATTTTAGGATGGAAATAAAATTTTGTGCTTAACATGTTTGAATCTTTTTGATTCACACAAAATAAAGAGAAATATGTTAGATGAAATCATTGTTTATCCAAGTTTCGTAATCATAAAAAATTGGGAGATTGTTGGGTTGAGAAACACAAGCATCTTGATTTTGATGATAACAAAACTTGTTATTGTGTTTCTAATATATTTAAGCAAGTGTGAAGTTTCTAGCTCAAGTTGGAAGATGAAACTCGAAATCAAGCTGTAGTATTTTGATGATATCTCATAGATCGAAGATAAAAATGAGAAGCCGCCAAAACAACCAGAAAAATCAATTATACACAAGTCATATTTCACAAATTCTCAATTAGTTCGAAAGTTATCTCGGCGAAATATTAGTCACAAAAACGCTCTGACTGAAACGAAAACAACAAACAATGTGGTCTGACCAGTTCTGCTAATTTGGTCATATCTCTTAGCTCGATTATTTGAATAGAAAAAGTCAATATGGGTTACAAAGATAAGAGAACGATCTACAAATCATTTTCATAAGTCAAAGTCTGAATAGCAACAAAAAAATTGATAAAATATGATGAAGTTGATGATTCTGCACTAAATGAAGAACAAGTTCCATATTGCTAATTGTTTGATCTATCGAGCATCTCTCTCTCATATAGAGTTGAAATTGAGTGATTCTTGATTCGTTTATTTTTGCGGCTTGTCATTTTCATCACTGAGATGTGAGATATCATCAAAACACTGTAGCTCAACATATTTTTAGCTTGGTTGATTTCGAGTTTTAGCTTCCAATTTGAGCTAGTAACTTCACACTTAAGTAAATATATTAAAAACACAATAACAAGTTTTGTAATATTCAAAATCAAGATTGTTTATGTTTCTCAACTCAACAAGAAATCAATAAATATTTTCATTTAATTATTCACGTTGTAATTTTTTTTCGGCCTCGAGAAGAAAAATATATAGTATTTATTTGAGCTAGAAATAAATGGCAAAAAAAAAAATTTAGAATACAACATTTGATCTCATTTATTCAGAAATTCACAGCTTTCTCCACATCACAAGATCACTATATTTGAGAAGTATTACCGATGGTATTGGCTAATTCACCTCAAATATTTCAAAGAAAGATGTATACTCTATTTAAAAATTATTTTACATTTATGTTTTGTTTATATTGACGATGTTTTAATAACATCTAAAAATATGAATGAACATATGATTTTCTCTAAGATGTGTAAAAAAAAGGATGTAAGATTCTTATGGATGTAAGAACACATAAAAATATTAAGCCAATTAAAAGAAATTTGCAAAATCTCCTGAAAAAATGGCTATTCTCAATATGAAGATGATCTGGTATTATATACAGATGTCAGTGATTATTGATGGGCAAAAATTCTTACAAAGATCATGCCAAATGTAGAACAACCATGCAGGTATTGCAGTTGACTATTCTCAGATGCAGAAGTCGCAAGATGACATATCAACGGAAAAAAATTATGCAGTAAAAAGGCTTTTGAAAAATGACAATTGTTTTTACTTGTCAAGAAATTTACCTTGAAGGTTGATAATAAACAAGCGAAAGCTTTCTTGAAAAATAAAATTGAATCTAAACCCGATAAGACTAGATTATTGAGATGTCAGGCTTTGTGTCAACATTATAATTTTGATAATATTATTATTAAATCTCATGAATTTTTTTTTGCAGATTTCTTAACAAGAGATGGACAATGTTAATGTCGACCCCATCATGAAAATACAGAGATATTTGAGGGAACATCTTGAAATGCTTCAAACTGAATTCAATAAGCTTACCATAAATGCAAAAGTTGCGGATAGACTACAATAAGTTGATAACAACATTGTCTCTAATCGAATAACATGTTGTTTACAGGCTTATACTCAGCTCTAAGCTGTATTGCAAAAGCCAATCCTCCAAGCTAATGAGAAGTCACTGATTTCCCAAATGGAGGGTTTTCGAGTATAAGACTCTATACCTGGAGCATCGGATTCAAGTACCCATAGAAAAAAGTGCTAAGTAGGGAAAATTTTTAGATGAGTCGGCCAAATAAAAAATTTAAGCTCTGGATCCTTATCTCGAGCTTTTAACTCAACCATTTTGCCTTGAGGATTGAAGTGGGAGAGATCAATCTTAGACCTCAAACTGACAAAGAAAAATCTAAGGTCGGTACTAACGAGCTTACAATTTCTCCATTTCAGATATATAAAAGGAACTGAGAGAAATAGAAAAAAATAAGACGCATCAACTCAGCCACAATCTGAGTTGGTATAATAAGAAAGCATCATAGGATATGGTTGAAACCAAATTCCTATCCTGACAAAGTAAATGCATGACATGAATTTGGGGCTCTTGCCTCAATTTATTCTAATCACTCAGCTTCTCAGAAATCTCAACACTACTAAAATGGACAGGAAGGTGTTCATTAAACATGAACAAATAATAATTATTTGTCAAGAAGAGATATTCTAGAGCTTTATGTTTTCAGTGCAGCACTAGAGCTAGCATGAAAAGATTCGCACGAAGCCTTTCACTTCATCAAATTGAGAAGACCAGACATGAACCTTCAAAAGTTCATCAAGGACACATCCTCCAGAGAATGAAACACCTCTTGTTTCATCAGTCACTGAAGACGACATCTCCACTAGACGAGCATGAAGATTATGTGTTTGTCTCACAGAGATGCGCAAATAAAAAAGATTCAAATCCGAAAAAGGTTTTCAGTCCAGATCTGACTGAAAACATGATTCGAAGACAAATCAAAGTGGTGAAGTCTATACAAGTCACGTTTTCCTCAAAGACCATACAAAAACAAAAGATCTCCTGACAAAGATAAAGAAGGCACTTGATCAAACCGCTCCTTTAGTGAAGGATGAACCACTCAACCACCATAACATGACAAATCACAACTAATGATACATAAACTAAAAGATGCTTTCGGCCGCAATTGGAAAAATAATTCACAAGTTTGAAGTTCGGATGTCAAATTCACCATGTATAGGATGGAAATCTTGCGTAGCCCAATGCATTTGAGGCAGGTTCGATAGGTAAACAATGTCACGTATCGAAAAAAAAGATTAATGATGATTTTGAAAATTTTTAAATAAAATACAGAGTTCAAAATAATTTTTGATAAACAAGGAAATAAAATCTAAATGAAACTACAGTTTAAATATTTATTTAAAATTTACCCATTAAACAAACACTTTTTCTGAGTAGAGTGCCTCATATATCATCTTAATATCTTTTTATTTCAATATTTTCCAATAAAGTGATTCTTATTCTTATGTTTTTAAAATTTTTATTCAGAATTTGGCTTGTACAAAATTTTGATCTCACAAAATAAGAAACATATAAAATTTGAGATCACATGTAAATTTTTTTTGTTATTCATAGTAATTTTTAACAAAATATATAATATATATCAAGTGATTACTTCATATTTTTTAGTATTTTTTGAATTCTATTCATTTTATGATTAATTTATTTCATTTTGGATATACAAAATAAATAAAATGATTAATTTATTTCATTTTGGATATACAAAATAAATATAATTAATTTATTTAATTTTGGATAATTGAATATCGCCACTTAAATATAAGAATGCAACACAAAGTACATTGCTACTGCAACTGAAATCTGACAAAGGGACCACACACACAAGCTATTCAGTCAACAGATTGCGGCGCTCCGCCGTCGATCACCTCTTTCCAGTATCTATCACTCGATCGATGTTGATTGCATCTCCGCCGCCATCTTCTTCTTATTCACCCTCTATCTCCGTCGGTAATTTTCTTTCTGATCCTCCTTTCTCGTTAATTTTCCTTACATGATCTGTAATTGAGCGAGCTGCATGAATTACGGCGGTAGAAATCCTCCGAGTTGTCTCGTTTCATACGAATAAAATCTAATCGATTTTTGGTCTGGGAGGGAAATATTTTAAGCATGTGGTTTGATCGGCGCTCGTATTTTGAGAAAAAATTTATGCATTACATTTGATTTCATTTATGGGTGAATTTTTTGTGTTCGCTTCGCTGTCCATGCCTGATTTTAATGTTTATTCAAAAGAGAGTCTTTTCGCAGTTAGTTGTAGCTACTTCTACCATTTCATGTGTTTCTTAAGTGAGGAACCCACTTTATCGATTTGGTGTTTGAACGAGGCATTATGGTTTCTACGTATCTACAAAATACTAGTTATTAGTCATTTTCACACGGTTGTCAAGTATAAATAAGAATCATTAAAATATAAATATTGTATCCTAATTTATTTATAATGTGGTATGCTACACAAATGCCTTTTTGGAATGAGCCATAGTTAAAATCCATTTTATTTGTTTATCACTGATGAATTTAGGCAATTAAATATTTTAATAAATATTTGCAATTTGATATGTTTTTTTAAAAAATTTAATTAAGCTTACAGTATGTGTATGCGTGAAACAATTGTATCCTCCATGTTCCATATTTCAAATTATGAAAATTCTTGTAACTCTATCCGTGTAACATAGGCTGAAAGCCATTTAGAAGGAGAAATGAGTATAAACCCTCATTTTGTCATATACGCATGTTTCTCCAGTTTGACAAAAATTGTGTGTTTTGTTTAGATGAAAGAGTTTTGATTTTATATAACTATGCACTGATACAGATGTAACATCTATAAAAAAAAAAACCCCAAAGCTATGGAAAAGACTACATGTGTTAGCGCTGTCCAGTCCTGTAAAAACATACCTGCATTGTTCTATCCCATATGCAGCAGCTATTTTAGTTTAAGAATGGTTACTTAAAAATATGGATATCATTGTGCTTAATTCTTTTGTTACTAGATGAGGAGTTCCTCCTGTCTTTTATATTCTAATATTACATGTTCTTTTCTGGGTGCTCTAGGTTCCTTTCGTTGCCTTGGATGTCTTGCTGAACCTATTGGTTGCTCAACATCACATGGATACAGTTGGATCATTAAATCATCATTTGACCTTCGAAGAGTTTCTGAATATTCAGGATTGAGGTACAACTTAGCATTAGGTCAATTGCGATAAACATCATAATCATCATCACGTACACAGTCACAGATACAAACATGAAGGAAATTTTTAATGACACACATGCTCATTTTTTATGGTGTGGAAATAAGAGGCTATGAAAAGTACCAAGCAGTGATATTAATGAACTAATGACAGGGAACTACACGGGATATTGTTTCTTGAGAAACACGAGCTAAATAAAAGAACACAAATTTCTTCTCCTGGTTGTTTGAGTAGAGAAAGATGGATTGCCCTGTAAAATCCTTGTGCCTCAAATAACTATAGGGTGTAAGAATGTGTAAGATTAAATTTTGAACAACAAAGAGTATGTCTTTGCTTCTGATAATTTATACAGAAAATGAAAGGTGTACATCTCTTGCGCATTTGCTTCTCATTTCCTGCCATCCTAGCACCACCTAGCTGTTGCCTTCTATTCCTTTTTTTTAATTTTTTTTTACATCATTTTATGTTTAGAAATTGCTTAATAATAATAAAAAAAATCAATTATTCAATCTTCGTGCAGTTTCAGGATCAAGAATCCTTTTATCGGAGCTACACAAATCAACTGGTTTCATCGGGGACTGGATATTTGCATATCTCAAGTTTCGGTAGCTGCCGATTATTCTGATTCAGTTCCTGGCTCTTCTAGTTATGTCACTGATAGTGCCCATCATCCTCTTGAGGAGTTGAAAGAGTGCAGACGAGCCCATGATACGATGCCTACATCTGCTGAGATAGCAAGGACTGCCGTTGAGGTCTCACTAACATAAATTTTACTACATCTTGATCCTTGTATTTCCATTTGAACATAGTAAAATGCTTGATATTTATTGATATAATATGCATTAGGTTTATGTGGTAATTCATTGTTCTTTGCATTCATCTCGACATTTCATCTGCTCTCTTTTTATATCTTAGGCCAACAGCATGGCTTTATTGATATTCCCTGGTATTGTGCATTGTGAGCCCCATGAAAATATCTCATGGATTGATTCTCAATATGTCGTCGACGAATTTGGAGGTTAGACCCCTTTCTTTAGCAAAATATTTAATAACTTTATTTTGTAACATTACTATTTGTTGTCCTTGATTGTTTATAATTGTTAACCTTTGTTTTCTGTTCTCATTTTATCCAGATATATATTTTGAAATATATGACGATCAAAACATTTTGCAAGATCCAGGAGCAAGTAATCCTGTGGTGAGTTATAATCACACTGGAGACATTGTTTTTGCAGATTAAATGCTTTTAGTTATCAGTTTTCCCTGATTGATCATAACAACCGGCTGGCCGCTTCCCTTATGAATTGACTAAATGAAGGACACATCCTCTTATGATTTTGAAATTCCAATGACCCTGTTGTTCACTTAAAAGATTGCTGTTATCTGCTCCATTCCTAATTGAACATGGCA
This sequence comes from Primulina huaijiensis, assembly GCF_012295235.1. Classification (NCBI taxonomy): domain Eukaryota; kingdom Viridiplantae; phylum Streptophyta; class Magnoliopsida; order Lamiales; family Gesneriaceae; genus Primulina; species Primulina huaijiensis. The sequence goes on from NC_133307.1 coordinate 3,431,212, forward strand.
TGCGAATTTACCTGACATTTTAGATGAGAGTTGAAAAAGCAAAAGTTAGGATATCTTTAGTTCAGGAGTCAATGTTTTCTATCATTACTTTTTAAGAAAGGTACCTTGGCAAGAAAATAAGCCATTTATGAATGAATCATTCTGTGAATTTCAAGAATTTAGAAGCGTTCATTGGGATGGAGTAGAATATGTTTTTCTAAGTTATCATCTCGTAGGTCTCACTTGTTTGTTTGGGAACATATGGCAGCTTTCAAAAAATGATGTAGTACCTATTGTTTTACTTAGAGAAGTATAAAGGATCTAACCGATGATATTTGGACAAACTATGATGTTCGAAGATCTGGTACAGTGGTACTTGAAGTCAAGTCATTGATTCAAGTTACTAGCTGTACCAGTTAAACAGAAATTGGACTGCTATCATACATATCACTTAAACTGGAGGTTGAAGGCTAAAGTTGGCTCAGGCTAGGACAGAAATAACTGAGATTTCTGTCTTTTAGAAACATTTAGAGCCAAGATAAAAATCCTGTCTTATCGAATAGGCAGGAACTACGCTGACGGTATGAGCATGTAGCTATTTAATGATCTCATAAATGTACGGTTGCATTGTAGACTACATGGCTGCAGCTCCTTGTAATGTCTTGTGTTTGATCCCAACTATGCACTCTTGATTAGTTTTTTGTTAATTTATTTCTTTTTCAGTTTTGAGTACCATTAATATTGCTTGAATTCTTTTGAAAATAATGCATATTTTTAGCACTACATTTGTTTCCATTACTTATTGATAGTTTACATTGAATGTCCCCAGACTGCTTTAATTGGGATGGATCTTTCATATTATGAGAGCAGGAAAGTCGATGTTTCTTATGACAACTTTTTGGAAATTGATTCCGTTGATGATATTTCTTTTGCGGATGACTATTTTCAGGAGAGAAAATTTCGTTTCATCCTTGTTCAATGTTCCCCCTCTGAATTTTCATTTCTTTCTAAATTAATTGTCCTTTTGTTTCAACCAGGTTGAAAATTTTGATACATGGGACATCGAGGTTGATTGGGGTACGCCTGTGAATTCCACCTGGATTCATCCAGTTTACTTTTCCAAGTGCTTGACAAAGGTGTTTAATTTTCTTATATTAGTTGATTTTTTTGAATCTGTTCTCAACCAAAAGATTTATAATTATTTTCCTCATTGTTCATACTTGGAAATGATGAGATTCTCTCTCTTGTCTCTTGTAGCTCACTATGTGATCAAATGGTTTTTCCTTTTTATTAAAGTCATGCCTAAGAATTTGTGGTTTCTTTATAGAGGACTTTGCATTCTCTCCTACTTCAACTTCCTTGAATTGCTAATGGATTTTTTTTCCATTCAATGCTTGGTTTTATATTAATATTACTGGTTCAATGGCAGTTGTACCTCTCTTTGTTTACTCGTTGTAATGTTGTTTTAAGAGTCAAGAAAAGTGGTATTATATGAAGGGAAATATCTTACCCTCTTCCCACCCAAACTTTGGTGATTGATTAAATTTATTTCTTTTCAATAAAGGAGGAAAAACTTATGATTAGAATCTTATTGTTTGCTGGAATTCCTCGAGGTTGGTTTTCATAACTTGATGAACATATTGTGAAGCATATAACAAATATATACCTTTTTCCCAAATTTGAAGCTTTAGTTACAAAATAAAACTTTTGACAGGAAGTACCTTTTGGCTGATGAAAATGGAGGGTGAGAATAAATTCATAGGGCAATAACCCCAACTGGTAAAAATGGAAACCCCATTCTCTAATTGGTGATGAAACTCATGGAACTTTGTCTTCTCTCCTTGTAATCAGTTCCATATTTATCTTGGGAATTATAGAATATGGTTTGGTGCTGGTATAGAAGAGATAGAGATGGGAGTTTATATTAGTTTTTTTATCTTTGGATATCATATCAATCTGCCTTGGAGAATGTCTTCCTAATAATTTTTTAAAACAAACAACTTGAAATAATTAACCCAGATATGTGTGTCCAGTGTAACTGAATGTAATAGCAAGCCTGCAAAATTTTACTTTTTCTGATTTTTTATTGTTCCCAACATATCACAACAAAAGAAAATAATGGATAACATCATGAGTGTTGTAATTGTGAACCCTCTGTTCTAAGATCACACTGCTGTTCTGTTGCTGCGCCGAACCTCATTCAGAACTGCAATCTGGTTCATCTTTATAGCACCAGACTGTTGCTACCCCACTCACGATTAAATTAGCAACATATACTTCTTCGCATCTGGGCTAACTAAATAGAGAAAGTGTTTGAGGAGGTAAATACATTTGAGAGGAGAGACTGGCTGCATGAACTCAAGCTTGGATCCAGTTGGAAATTCACGAGCTGTTTCAATTCTTTTTGCATTCTGGGATTGCACCCCCGAGTGGAATTTTTATTGGTATATCATATATTGGACTTGAACAGACAAGGAATGGTTTGATGAAACATCACAATTTCTCTGTTAGAACTTTCTGCTAGTGAGGAATTTCCAGTGAAAACCAGCTTGGAGAACCAAGGCAATAAGAATAGTAGCCACGAGAGGCAATTCAAGAAAGCATCCTGGTTGAAGATAACCTACAAATATGGTGTGGTACTGTGGTTAATTTTCCAGAGCTTTCAGTGTTTAATGGTTCTGTTTGTGTGATATGAGTCTTATTTTTCTGCTGATAGAGGTGATGATTGCGTAGGCATGTATATAAACTAATAGATATATAGAAGTTTCTGAATAGCTACCTACTAGTATTAAATATCATGATATGATGTTTGCATGTATATTTCTAGATGTGATTATGATGTGAAAACTTGTTTGATCCTCGGTTCCTCATTTTTTCAGGCTGCTGACATGGAACATTATAAAGTGATGGATTACCCGTCAAATTGTGTTTCAGTTTGGGGGCTCTTCAGGCCAACATTTACTGAGGAAGAGGAATATCTCCGAAGGTTGTTCAAAGGTAAATAAAGTGATGGTTACATCTGATATTGCAAGTTATCAACATGATAATATGCAAACGCTGAGCTGAATTCTATCTTTCTTTAAGCTTGTTCATTTTTTGTTGATGTCAAGGAATTTTTTTTAGGATAGCCATAGGGCGAGTGATTGATTGATAGACGAGGGGTTTTGGGAGGAGCGTTGACGATCGAGGGGTGATAAGGAAAAATATTATTTTGAATGTTGTTTTCAAAAAAGATCTTGAATAATCTTTTGTCTTCTAGCTCCTATATTATCAGCTCAATGTTCTAGTCTTCTGGTATTCTTATATTTCCACTTGAAGCTCACCGCGTAATTTTACTCAATTGTCAATTGTTTTTGATATATAGAAACCAATTTGTTGGAAAATCTCTGCAAGGATATAATGCATGTGCAAAAGGTTTGTCTTTTTATCTAGATAGCAGTGGTATGGTCATCTGTACTGGTGCTGTTCTGGATTATGCACAAAAAATCTGTTACTCTATGTACATTTATTTTTCATAAGCTTTATCTTAATTTCCTTTTTACTTCTGAAGTTTGAATTCAATTTTCTATAGTGAGGTGCATGATTGATTTATTTTTTAATTACATTAACTTAGTATTCTTGCAGACAGTGACAGTTTGAGCTTCAATTCAAGAGATGATGGAAGCTATTGTGGATCAATGATTTATAGACTGGATATCACAAAAATTGAGTTGTTCTCTGTGTACGGTGTTCAGGCATGTAACATTAAGTTTTTTTTGTTTTTTGATTAGAAACGAATTTTTTTTTTTGATAGGAAACAATAGTTTTATATAATAATGTGGTCATTTTACATTACAAGTGGATGAGTAATCCGCAAATGAAAACGTAAACAATACACCATCAATCAAGACAATACAAACTTCCAGTCTCTAACAACATCTGACAAAGATAAATGACTGAATAGAAATAGCATAGAAATTTGCAATCCCTCGCTATGTCTAAGAAGCATAACATTAAGTTGTCGAGACATTCTTGATTGACATGACAAAATTTTGCATGTCGGGAACCTAACGGTTCACAGGAAGTTGCTTCTTTATAATTTTTCAACTCGCTTCTTCGTATAATAATCGATTATTATATTGGCAGCAATTTTACTGATTTTCTCCCTGTGCTGTGTTTCTTACGCAAAGCTTAAGTTAGGATTGACAATATTTAGTGTCTGGCATATAATGTGAAAATGGCATCTCGACATGCCTTTTTTTCTCTCTCCTATGTAGTAATTTCCATTTGATACGAAAGTTCATCTTGTTTTAAACTTCTCTATCTGTGGTGGCTATGAAATTTTGCAGTCAGTGGTGAGCGTACATGATTTTCAATATGCGGACCCTGATGCCCTTGTTCATTCAGCTCCCTCAATCATAGAGCGATTTGTTGAGAGTGGAGCCAAGTGCAATGTTGCCCTTAAAGCTCTTTGCAAAAAGAAAGGACTAAACGTTGAGGTAATGTCTCTGGCACTTGAACTAAGATTTTAGCGATTGCCATACTAGCTATTCATTTACCTTTCACACCAAAACAAATTGTGTTTCTGGACTTATGTTTTCGTAGTTAACTCATTGAAAGATGAGTCTGCTAACCCCTTTTTTCTATACTTCTACACAATCACTGAATATCGGGTTGTGTTCTAGACTTTTACATTTGTAATTAACTCCTTGAAAGATGAGTCCACAAACTCTTCATTTTTTATCATCGTTGTGAAGATTCTGATACTGAGCCAATTACGGACCTTTTTCCTTAGACCCCTACTAAAAGCAAGGAATAGATGATCGATAAATTCATCCACTGTCAGACAAAAGACACGCTCTTATCCACAATAAGGGATGTCTTTCCTTCGTAAGCAACTTGCTGTGTGGCCCCAGCCAAAGGGTGAGAGAATGCTTGGGAAGAATGCCTGGATTCCAAACCTGAGAAGCCAAAGGAGTCATGAATAACTCATAGGCCTAATTCACAACAAAAGTACCAGATGAGAGCCAGGGGACTAGCATATTTGGAGCAAGATTTAAGTGAAAACACAACCAAAAGAAGAGATCTGTCAAACCTGCATCTAACCAAACATAGAATAGGATCATAAATCTCATAATTATGAATGGGGAGCATATTCATTTTTCTCTCAGATCTTATTAGAATCCCATAATATGAGCAAAAGGATCGAAATAGATGAGCTAAGGTCCCTGGTTGCATCCTAAAGAAGCCTCTGTGGAACAATGGAGTGAAAACTGTACATATAGGCTGCAAATAAAGTGACGATATGATCAAACAAGAGATAACACGGTGTGAATATTGAAATGAACTAACCGGTAGATCCATGCAAGTGGTAGTTGGGTTCAACAAAATCAAAATTTGTTCCAAAGGGTGAGTATTAAAATTATTAGATTGTTCGTGAGAGTGGAACCAGAAGTTCATTATATGTTGCGATGCATCAACTTTCATCTTAGTTTCGAGAATGCCAATCACATCCAAATGCTTTGCTTTGATGAAGTGCAGTACACATATTTGCATTAGGATTTGTTAAACCCCGAATATCCCAACTAGCTAATGTCATTTTCAAGACACGATGGGGAACTCCGCCCATGCTATTTTTTAGATCGACTTGTGTTGCTTAATAAACAAGCAAATTCCATAACCACCAAAACTCCTAGAGAAGAATCAACCTGGAGATTAGAGTTCTGCAAATAATTTGCTTCTAACTTAGACTTGCCTCTCAAATTCCTTGCTGTGATGGTCATCTCCAACAGCTTCCACATCCAAGCACTGCTCCAAATCGCGATGTGGTTACTGCTGAACAACCTAGTTTGGGATAGTCTACCGAACGAATCAAAATACATTAGCCTGGTTTCTTTTCTTGGAAGCTTCAGAATTTCCACCTTTTGAAGCAACATTAGTGACCTTATTTGAACATGAACAAGGTACAGAATCCTTGTCCAAAACATCACCTGAAGGGCTAAGGTGTTGGTCATCTTGCAAGTCACCCGCAGACATAGAGTTCATCTGCACATGCTTATGCCTAGCCCGCAAATTCACAAGCAAATACTTATTGCCAGCCTGTAGATTTCAAGTAGCCTTCTGCTGTTGCACTTTAGTAACTAGGATAGGGCCAGTTCTAGAAGATTTACGGTTCATGGCAATATGGCCAATAGTTTTGCACTTCGAATAGTATTTGGATTCATGTTCGAACATAATTTTTCGGTCTTTCTCCTTACCATTTGACAACCTAATAGCAATTCTCCGAAAGAACGGTTTTGAAGTATCCACCTCAAACCAAAAATCCATACACAAGAAATACATCCTTGAGCGGAAATGAGATTATCTATTTGACTTGGAAGTCCCATATTAGAAACAGAGAGTTCCAATATTGTAGCGGTAGCCCTGGTAGTGTAATCCAAATAGGCAGTGTGTGAAGCAAAGTAGGGGCATAATGTGACTGGTAACATCCATGTTGGAATTTGTATTGAAGCAAATTCAGAGGTGGGGGGAGGGGTGTGGGGGTTTACATGATGGGCCGAAGGGTGTGCAGGAAGTATGTGAGCCATATGGTGGTATACAAGATGAAAGTAGATGTTTTGCAGCACACGATGAATCTTAGATTCACCTCTCGGGAACAGTTTAATAATTTGGTGTTCTTAGCTTATGGGAGGAATCGTAATTTTATGGAATCTTGCAACTATTCGGTGTAGCTCAGCTAAGTGTTCACATTATGTTGTCTCTTGTTTGGTTACATTAGTCACCTCTATTATGGTTTCCACCCTATTGTTATTCGTCAACCTCTTTGGGATGCAATAGGGAACCTTAGCTCGTTTATTTCATCCTTTTGGCTTCTTTTAGGCGAATTTAATAATGCCTCCTAAGTAGAGGACAAAATCAATTGCATACCAATTTCTAATTGTGAGATCCGATCCTATTTTTTGTTGTTCAGATACAGGTTTGACTTATCTCTGTTCCATTGGTTGTTATTTTACATGGTTGAAGAACAATGTTTGTTGTTTTATCTAAGTTGGAAAAGGCTTTGGTCAATGATCCCTGTTGGCTAGCTTATTTCTATGCTATTACTGAATTTCTTCCTCCGGGTTGCCTCTTGGATTTCTCCCCTTGCTTAGCATCAGTTCTTCATAATGTGGATAAGGTTCGGACTCCTTTCAAACTTTAGTTTGGTCCTTGATGGTTGTGGGGTCGAGATAGTTTTCCTCGTGTCGTCTTTGAAGGACCCGAACACGTTAATGTGTTGCACTTGTTGCACATTTCTGCCGGAGCTAAGTATATAAAGAACATTTTTGCAGGTGCCCAGACCGCTTTACCCATTGATCATCTCTCTGGTTTCTCTTCTTAGCAATCTCAGATGTAAAGTTTTCGTAAATTAGGCCTGGGGTCTGGCAGATATGGCCAGATATTTCTTTACTCAGAAAGCCAAGTGTGATTGCTAACAATATGGAGGCAAGTTTACTTGGTTTTTTCATTACTTATGTCAAAGAAAAAAGCGTAAGTGCAACACTGGAGAACCTCTCTCTAACCCTTTTAGCTCTTGATACTGGGCATGGAAAATTCTTCCCCCATCTCATAGCAATCGTATAAGCAAGAAACCAGATTTCTGTGCTACAACGTTTCGATCTCTAGTTCAAGTGTCGAAGTGCATAATAATTATATTGCTTTGGTTCTCTAATATAATCAATCCTCGAACAGGGAGCAAATTTAATTGGAGTTGACAGTCTTGGCATGGATGTTAGAGTTTCTTCAGGAACTGAAGTACGAACACATCGTTTTCCGTTTAAAGTCAAGGTTAGTAGAAACACAACATTTTGATTTCTTTGCTTTGTCAGATAAATGCCTTTACTTGCTAATTGCCGTCATCATGATGCATGTTTTAGCATGCTAATTTCTATATATTAAACGAAATGTGCATGGACATATATCGTTCTGATTCTTTATTCATCACTACAGTTTCTCCACTTCCAGAACTGAATTCTTTGCTATTCTTATCTTCTTCAGGCTATGTCAGAGTGTGCTGCAGAAAAACGGATCCAGCAACTTCTGTACCCACGCTCACTCCGGAAAAAACGGGCTGTTAGACGGCAAGATGTTGATTTGTTTTAGAACGTTTTTTTTTTTCATTTTAAAGAGAGAACGATATAAATTTGAGGCTCTGAGTAGTTTGTAACGAGCTTAGTCATAAATCATTAGCATGGTCCATATTAATTAGTGAAAACAGTCTGTAACTTAAACGACCCACCTTATGTATGGTGCTGTGTTTGTCCAAAAAGGATCGACTATTAGCCATTTCAACTGTTGATATAGGCTACTCAAGTCATTGGAGATCAAATTTACAACAGGGAACACCTTTTTTGTTCACTGAATTACAAATCCAAATTTCTTGAAAATCCCCAAAAATTAACGAACCTTATTTCCTACCATTCTTGGCGTGTAAACAAATGTCTTGGATCAACTCTTTTTAAAACTTGTGAAGAACTCAGTAACATGTAAACATTAAACATGTTGGATAATAATTAAGTGTGTGAAAATGGTTATGTTCTAACCGCATTCTTGAACATGTTTAATTGGTTTTCATAAATTTTTACCACAGCAAAATATACTAAAAAATTTCACTGCTTCTTCAAGGCCCTCGGGTTGATAATGAATGGTGGATGTATTATTCTTGCATCTGTCATTTCAAAACAGACCAAAGAAAATTGTCTACATCTTCCCAAAACAGACCATCAGCCTATTCTCCATCTTCCTAAATCTTGCATTTTTTTTTTCTCATTTTAACTGAAAAACCTGGGGAGAAGAAATGCTTGCTGCAAGTTTCTCAGTTTATTTAACTGCATTAAGCCATGGGCTCAAACAGAAAGGCCCCAGGATTTTTCCTATCGAAGAGAACACAATGCAAATAGATGGTACTCTGGACCAGGTATCGAACACTTCCTTACGTACTTCATGCTCTTTGGTTGTTTTTGGATTAAGTCATTTGAAATCTATAATTTCGAATTTATTTTCATTGTTAAATAAGCTAAATTGAGAAAATTCAAATTTATCTTCTACTTATTTACATTATAACTATTCCAATTAAATGTATTTCAAATGACCCTAATATTTAAAGATTTAAAATCCATTGTAATTGATATTATGTAAATAAGTAGGTATATGGATTTGATTCCAAACCTCCGGAAAAAGCATGAAAAAAAAAAACTCGAATTATACGATCCCTCTTGTCACCCCAGAATGAAAGACGTGATTTTTTTAAGTTATCTAAACAATAAAAATACAATTAAATTTATGAAATACATTAAAATTCCAAACACAATTTTTTTTACAGACTTAAAGCTCAATCAATAACAAGAAATTCAAATACATCCCCCGCAATCACATGAATCCATGGCAAAGGAGATCGAATACATGATTTTTGGTTGGATCCCTTTCTTAATGACATAATGATCATTAAAATGATGATAACATGAAAAGTAAATACCAAAAACGTAGCACCAAGGTCCTTTGTGTCAGGAAAAACAGATCACATGAAAAGTAAATACCAAAAACGTAGCACCAAGGTCCGTTGTGTCAGGAAAAACAGATCACAAACAATCGTAGTGGGCCTAATGGCGGATACCGTACTCTTTAGAATCTGCAAATGTTTGGACTCAACTACTTTTTTCAAGTTCTGAATGTAATATACGAGCTGAAAAAAGTACACCCAAGTGCTTATATTCCATGTTACAACCTTGTGCTTCGGTGAGGGTGGCAACTGAAAGAAACATTAAAAATAAATAATATCAGGATTCAAGAATGACAACGTTACATACAAGCAAAAAACAAGCACCCTAAGCAACATCAATAATGGATTAACGGGCATTGTAATAGAGTCAAGGAACCTAGAAAGCAGACCACTGATGCAGATTTGTAAGACATTCTGCAGCTTTTGTTGTTCAAATTTGTTAAATGTAATGCATCACTTAGATAAGGTACACTCCTTTCGATTTGATGCGTAAGTTCCCAGTAAAAAATGCGACAAGAAATCAAATTATCAAGGTCGCCAGACAACCAGTACAGTAATCTCAAACAATAATTTTTCAAAAAGCTGAACCTTGAGGAATATTCTAAGTTCATTTAGCGATTGAGTTCGGCAGGCAAAGGACGATTGAACCCCCCACGGCGGTTCATATACTGCCTTGGCTGCCGCTTCGTGACCTTCCTCACTGCTCCAATATCGTTTCCGGAGACAGGCTTTCCCTTAGTAGAATCGAACCCCATAGGAATACCAAACTTCTTCATCATCTCAATCTCATCCTCATCCACCACAGCCCCATCATTGTTGTTCACAAGATCATCACTAGTAATCTTCTCCTTGTTTTTCTTTTCTTTTGCTTCGGATTTTTCACCGCGTCTATCCTTAATAGAAACAGAGTCGTCCTTGTGGCGCTTGCGGGGAGGAGAGGACGGGGAACGAGATCGGGAGCGATGGCTCCGGTGCCGATTACGTTGATGATCATCAGGAGAGCGAGCGTGACGGGATCTGGTGCGGTCAGGTGTCCGGGAACGGGAGCGTTTGCTACGATCACGGTCATGATCTACAATATCTCTTTTTCTATCGCGGTCACGATCCCAGTCACGGTCTCTGTCTCGGTCTCTGTCTCGGTCACGGTGGTCACGGCTGCGACGATCGCTCATGCCTAATAAATTTCAAAATAAATCATTTATAAGAAGCACATTTGACTTCAGTGAAAGTGAAAGCAATCACTGACACTTCAAATATGGCCCAACTTGTGACTTGTCATGAAAACAAATTTCATCAACCATTACTATGACTTGAAAAACGATCTAATTACAAAACCAACAATATTAGTCATGATGTAATTATACAAGATCTTACTAAATCTTGGTTATCTACATTAGTACACTGGATTTCACCCCTTCTTCAGTCAAAGAATAAATAGCACACATAGTACATTCTAGAGTAAATAAAGAGTTCTCAAAATCAAATAGTTGATAACCAACGCTACTTGGTAACAATTCAAAATTGTCGGAAATCAAACCAGTTTCCAAAACAATTAAAACCACGATTTCTAGGGATGAAAATCATGTTGTGTTTACTTTTGTAGTTTGTCTAATCTATTTCCCAAGTCATGCGAGTTATCAATTCATTTTACAGGCGAGTCTCCGATATATTGCAATTTTTCAGTCCATAATACGTAAGTAAACCATTACCTTGTCTAATTCTCACATGGCAGCAAACCCAACAAGGTTCTCGCGTCGCCCATGCCAAGAAAAAACAAACAAAGAAACAGAGAACCACAAAGAAATCAAGTTTTAGTTACTAAATCATTCTTGGCCGTCCACATTTGTACACTGGGTTTGAATCCCAAAGTATAATTTGACAAAATAATATAAATTATCAGCCAAAATTCATCCAAATTCAAACAACAAAAATCAATACAAACTGTAGACCGAACCTGGAGATACAGTTTGGGATCCCAAGCGAGAGCAGGTCGCGGTATCCTGGAACTGGGGCTTCGATCGGGAGCAGGGAGTAATGGGGGGTTTTATGTACGGGTGGGATTCCTCGAGAACCGACGGTTCAATATCTTTGGACTCAGACCTGAACCGAATCGATTCGATTTGAATTAAATTTATTTTATATTTTCGGTAATTTTATTTTTGTACCTATTGGGACTTGACATTTGTAGTTTTGTAAATTATATTAAATCAATTAATTATAGTTTTGTAATTATTTATGATGATATCAATTTTAGTTAATTCTCGTTAAAATTATGTAATTTAATGAACAATTATATTGTTAAGTTTGTATAATTACGTGGTTAATAGATTCATCGTGTTAGTTGTATGATTTTGATGGAAATGACTAAAATTGATTGTCAAAATATAATTACGAAATTATAATTTATCAAAAAATAAATAAATACTAAAAAATCAACTTCAATAAATATATTACTAAAATTGATATTTTGCTTTAAATTGACTGTTTAAAAATTACACTTTAGAATATCAATAATATTTAATTTTATCTCTCACTATTTAATAATAAAGAAATAGGACCTTATAGAAACCACAATTTATATTTTAAAATGAAATTTCATAACTAACCCTCAGATTAAGAAAGATGGAAAACATGAGAGTAGCTTATATTGTAAATTTTCATTTTTTTAAAACTTCCAACGACCTCATAAATTCTTCCTATTAATTTGTCATTTTTTAATTATGTTGATTATCATCAATTTTTGTACAACTTATTAGGATTGTATTATTAAAAAATATTTTAATAATTAAATGTTAGAAAAGTACGAGCGGTGAATGAACATTGAAAAATGTGTCAAGAGAAATCTTATCCCACATTAGGAAATGTGCCAAATAAATTCTTCCTGGCCTCAAGGGGCACCAGAAGTTTTTGGAAACGAGAAAGACGCTGATAGGCTGGGTCTCGGTGAAACACACGCGCCTGCGCTTGGTTCGGCCCGATGCGGTGTGGTCTTTTGACCGTATTAATCTTCTTTTTGGACAAATTTATTTGCAAAATAATTTTTTATTTTTGAAATAAAGACAAAGACTGCAACAGTGTATCCATTAGCCTATCACAGAAACGTTCGGTTCGGACCAAACAGTATGTCTGTCCGTGTTTGGATCAAACAGTACATCCGTCCAAAAAGCTGTTTTTACGCAGTGCGTCCCTTGCCACAGAACCGCGCGTCTATTGGCGCTGAATCGTGCGTCCCCTGGCCTGTGTGCATGTCCCTTGGGTGTGTCCCTTGGTTTATGTGACTCATTCTTTAAATAGTCCCATGCAACAGTCATCAGATACTTTTGTATACATTTTTGTTGCATTCTTCTCTTCCGAAACTTGAGAGTTGTACATATTTCGTTTGCTGGTATCAAGAGTTGTAGTTCTGCAATCTAGATTTGAAGTTGTTGTATCTTAGAAACGATTGCCGCCAACGTAAAACACTGTTATACGAACATTAAATATCTTACAGACACGTAACACGTATGTTATGTACACTAGTATATATTAAGTAGTTCGGTTTTATATGTCCACTGTTAGGCATGCTTAATGGCGTGAGTCGGCCCGGAACCGGTTCGAATCAGATTCGGTAAGCCTAGGTACAGAACCCATTAAGAAGTTATAACAAATTAACAAAAAAGATTCCTTTCCGAGGAATGAAAATCTGTCCACTAAATCTTACTAGTCGATGCACCCGACTATTGTATGGACTAAATGTCGGCAAGAAAGTGGCCATATTAATTAGTGGTTGAGGGACAACACGTTTTTGGCAAATTTGAATGGCAGACTTTGAAAAATGAATTCAGACGGAAATATGAATACGCGTTTTTAACGCGTATTCACACGGTCAAGGGGCTCTATAAATAGAGCTCCCCCCTTCATTCTGAAATCATCACTTTTTCGAGTTTTCTCTCATCTTATAACATTCTATAATATTTGTGAAGTGTTTGTTCTCATGAGAGTGTGTGTTCTCTTTGGAAACACAGTGAGTGAGTTGTACACCACAAAATATTATAGTAGAAATTCTTTTCATCTTGCCCGTGGTTTTTTACCCTAATAATTTTTAGGGGTTTTCCACGTAAATCTCGGTGTCCAGTTTATTCTTTATTTTTGGGTTTTATTATCTCGAATTACCGCAAGTGGGACCAACAAGTGGTATCAGAGCCTTGGTTTAAAATTTCTTAAATTCTGAGTATGCTCTGTGGTTGAAGCCTAGACTGATCTTCCACATCAGAAAAGATTTTTTGAGATTTTTTATTTAAGGCGGGATTATTTTGTCCAATCTACTAAAATTGTTGTAGACATAATGGCGGACAGGTACAAGATAACAAAGTTCAACGGAAGTAATTTTATGCTGTGGAAAATAAAGATACAAGCAATTTTAAGAAAGGAGAATTGCTTGGCGGCTATTGGAGATAGACCGGTGGAGATTATAGATGATGGAAAGTGGAATGAGATGAATGACAACGCTGTTGCCAATCTACACTTGGCTATAGCAGACGAAGTTTTTTCAAGTATCTCTGAGATAAAAACAGCCAAAGTTATCTGGGATACTCTGACAAAGATGTACGAGGTTAAGTCCCTACACAACATGATTTTCCTAAAGAAAAGGCTTTATACTCTTCGGATGGCGGAATATTCATCGATGACCGACCATATCAACACACTGAATACTCTATTTGCCCAACTCACTTCCATGGGGCATAAAATAGGGGAAAATGAACATGCGGAGCTTTTACTTCAAAGTCTACCAGATTCATATGATCAACTTATCATCAACATAACCAACAATATTCTTATGGGCTTTCTAAGATTCGATGATGTCTTAACTGCGGTTCTCGGAAAAGAAAGTCAGCGCAAGAATAAGGAAGATAGGTTGGTAACCTCAAAGCAGGCAGAGGCTTTATCAATGATAAGAGGAAGATTTATAGACCGTGACTCCAGTGGGAGCCAAAGACGAGGTAAATCAAAGTCGAGAAGTAAGAAGAAAAATATTTACTGCTTTAAATGTGGCGGTAAAGGGCACTTCAAGAAAGAGTGTACGAGTATCGAGAAGAGTTCTCAAGAAAATGTGGCCAGTACTTCAGGCAGTGGTGAAATTTTATTCAGCGAAGCAGCAACTGTTGCAGAAAGCAGACAAAAATTTTGTGATACATGGATTATGGATTCAGGAGCGACGTGACACATGACGTCTCGGAGAGAATGGTTTGATCATTATGAACCAGTCTCAAGAGGATCTGTATTCATGGGAAATGATCATGCTTTGGAAATCGCTGGGGTCGGTACTATCAAAATTAAAATGTTTGATGGCACCATTCGCACCATACAGGAGGTACGACATGTGAAAGGACTGACGAAAAATCTTTTGTCGTTGGGGCAATTGGATGACATCGGGTGCAAAACTCGGATCTAGAACGGGATCATGAAAATTGTGAAAGGCGCCCTTGTGGTTATGAAGGCGGAAAAGGTTGCTGCAAATCTGTATGTACTTTTGGGAGAAACACACAAAGAGGCGGAACTAACTATTACATCAATTGGTTCAGGAGAAGAATTAACAGTGTTATGGCATAGAAANACAATATGGATTAAAAGGTTATTGGAGGAGATCAGACACAAACAAGAGAATGTTCCTTTGTTTTGTGACAGTCAGAGTGCCTTGCACATCGCAAGGAATCCAGCCTTTCATTCCAGGACGAAACACATTGGAGTACAATTTCACTTTGTGCGGGAAGTAGTAGAAGAAAGAAGCGTGACTATGCAGAAGATCCATACGATGGACAACATAGCTGATTTTCTGACCAAGCCAGTGAACACTGATAAGTTTGAGTGGTGTAGATCCTCAAGTGGTCTAGCGGAAACGTAAGCAGCAGGGAATGGCAAGATTGAAAGGATGTGTGGAGATGTGTTTGATTCTCAATCAAATCTCCAAGTGAGAGAAATGTCGGCAGTCAAAGAAAGTGGCCATATTAATTAGTGGTCGAGGGACAACACGTTTTTGGCAAATTTGAATGGCAGACTTTGAAAAATGAATTCAGACGGAAATATGAATACGCGTTTTTTTTAACGCGTATTCACATGGTCAAGGGGCTCTATAAATAAAGCTCCCCCCCTTCATTCTGAAATCATCACTTCTTCGAGTTTTTTCTCATCTTATAACATTCTTTAATATTTGTGAGGTGTTTGTTCTTCTGTATTAAGAGAGTGTGTATTCTCTTTGGAAACACAGTGAGTGAGTTGTACATCACAAAATATTATAGTGGAAATTCTTTTCATCTTGCCCGTGATTTTTTACTCTAATAATTTTTAGGGGTTTTCCACGTAAATCTCGGTGTCCAGTTTATTCTTTATTTTCGGGTTTTATTATCTCGAATTACCGCAAGTGGGACCAACACTAAAGTCGACTTGGGGTCGAAGCTATATCATCATGTCTTGATATTAGCGTGACTTGATATTGAATCCTTAACTGAACATGCCAACACCTTCTGTATGGTGGTTGGGTTGCTCAAAACCACATATGCTGGGTGAATTTTTTATTTATTGGTATCAAGTAAGAAATTTTTGTTAGTTTACTTACAACATATAATTATCAAAACTGAACAAAAGCGATTTAGTATATGAAGATCAAATTTTGACAGTCATAGAACATAAAATCCAAAAAATATCAACTTATAATACCAATTTTTAAATTTTCATGGATATTTGGCTTCTGTATGGACATATTCTTTTTATTTTTAAGTACATCTAAGCATGTTCCAATGTCAACTAAGCAACCCCACCCAATAAAAAATTCCAAGTTAGTACATGAAGATCAAATTTCGATCAGTTACAAAACAAAAGTCGAAATAGATCAACTTACGTGATTAATTTTACAATTTTCCACCCAAAGTTATATCTCCTATTCACCATATCTCAATCCAATCGCTATATTAGACATTGTCAATTACAAATTTAGTTTCAATGATTTGGATTTCATGAAAATCAGAATTATTAGTTCTAAAAAAATAAATCAAATTTATTAATTTTCGATTTAAGATTTTTTTCCCAAATTAAAACCAGTCGGATTTCATTTTTTTTTTTATTTTTTTTCCCCATAATTCTTCATTTGATTGGCCCAGAAAATTTGACAAATATATAATGCAAAAAATAAAAAATTTAATAAATTCACACACTTACATGCAAGAAAAACGATGTACTTCATGGAAAGAACATCNTTTTTGATATAGAAAATAATATTTTTTTAATGATTTAAATAAAATATCCATCTCACAAAATTGATTCATGAAACTGTCTCAAAATCTCGAATAATCTAGATTTAATCACATTTTGGTATATATATAGGTTTTAAGTGGCACGAACCCGTGCATAAAGTTGTGGCCAAAACGACCACTTTTCACTACTTTGATCATAATTTTTTTAAAAAAATACAAAAATTATTAAATAAGGATATAAATGTCAAATCTTAGGATAATAACTAGTTAATTTTGTTTCTTAACCACAATTCATTGCCATTTAATAAATAATAATCATCTCCTTTAACAGAGATTATTTATATTTCGAAATAGAAATAATTCCCTGATTAGTATCTAAATTCCCCTAAATTTTAAAATTGCTGAAAGACAAAGGTTCAACTGAATTTCAATTGCAGATCGGCTACAGAATGTTTGGCAATGAAAAATGTATTATATTTTTCACTCAAACAACTGAAAACATATTTTTGTCAGAAAGGCTTGAAAGAGGTTAAATGGAAATTTGTTTGTTCTTCTTGTTGGGGAATTACACCCCCGAAACGATGCCGACCACGATGATAATAGTATCCAAAAACTTGCGGAATAAAATAACCAACAAGAACACAAAGATTTACGTGGTTCACCCAATATAGGCTACGTCCACGGAGCACTGCAACTTTTATAACCGGAAGAAATATTACAACAAGTGTATACACCAATACACTCAATATTTCTCACACTCCCAACCCGAGTATACCAAGAAAATAATTTCTCTAACTCACACAAAGAGAATTCCCGCACTCAAGAAAAAAATACACTCTTTTTTTCTATGCACTCTCTTTTTATCAAAGCTAAAAAGCTTTTGATTTTGGGATACAATAACTGAAGGAATTGAGCTCTATTTATAACTAATTCCTTCCAGCTATTTCTGCAAACTTTTCGATGTGGGATGATGTTATTTTTAATATTTTAATTAATGTGGGCCCCACCCACATTTATTAAAATCTGTCTGAGCAGCAAAGAGACTACAACAAAATACCTGAAATTTAGACCGGAAAATTGGAAGTGGCCATTGAATGAACACTGCAGCACTATACCTTTACAACTACAAAATTTTCATTTACCTATTACAGAGATGGAGTGATTTGATTTTTTTTTTCTTTCAATTTTTTTTATTTTGGCCAATGAATGAACACTGCACCACTTTTTACATCTACTAAATTTGCCGCCATAAGGACATTTGACTCGTTTCCGTTTCTGGGATCCTGCAAGTAAACCAACCCAATAAATAGATGTAGATAAAGTGCCTCGTTGCTGATGCATATGGAAATGATTTATCACAAATTCGAGTGCAAAGTAGAAAGACTCGTGTACCCAACAGTTGAAAACGCAAGTTCCAAGTAGGTGAAAAGATAAATAACAGTTCATTTTGATAGAATTCATTCTCTCATAAGATAAACACATACATCTTTGATTCTATACATTACAAATTGAACTGAAATCTTACCCACCCGGTCAGGAAAAATAACAAAAGAAGGCTGCAAGAAGAAACTTGTTATCATCAAACCCTTTTTTTTTTCGTGCTCAAAGTAAATCTTGATCACTATACTTCTTGTAGAGAAATTGGTTTCAAACTTAGAAAATAAATATTAAGAGTTCCTGAATGACCTTACTTTGAAATCATTTAGTAGTTAAAATGCTTCGAATTCGGATTACCAATTCTTAATGATTTAGGCGTGTTTCACCCACACATATCAACCATTTGAATAACTCAATGAAAATTATGATGCCAAAGTAACAGGCACAAAATGAAAAGGGCAATGCCATCAAATAATTCAGCATCACAAGCATCTTATGCTATTTTTTGTATAACATTTACTCTTAAGAGACTTGGGATCAAGGTGCATATTTTGCTCACCAACGTAAAATTTTAAAGAAGCAGAAATACTTATAGGTTGACAGCTCAAAGGAATATGCAGAGAAGATACACTGACAAGCCAAGGGTAGGGGCCGACCCGATACTGTGACCGAGTAACAAACCTAGTTCCAAATTGATGGGTTTCGAAACTGAGTAGTCATTGCCTCTGATAGAAATCTACCAAGGCTTTCTCTCTCAACTTCCTTTTCTTTCTTGAGTTCTAGATGTCGAACCTAAGTCACAAGCTAGAAAAAATTAGCAACTCTGTGTAAATATTGATAAAATCGAAGAACAGACAATAAAATTAAACACATGAAATAGTTTGTTAATGAAGTTGCAATCAACAAAAATGGAGTGAATGTAAGATTTTTCTTATGACAAGCTGACCATCTCAAAAGGCCAAACAAAGAAGGAAAAGATTCAACATCAGAGTAAATGATGATTCTCAAGCAGGTAGATCACTGGAACAAATAAACATGGGCTAATATTTGGATTCTATCACAACTATAAAAATAAAATCACATTTATCAAAATGCTTGCAGCCCTGAATTGACTGCTTCACCTTCACGTCCATAGACAAATTTTCTCCATCAAACAAAAAGTATTGTGGTATTTAAATAATTCTAAAACAAGGATTCAATGAATGCACTATGAATCAAACCATGGAGTTAAAAAAATGTTCATTGATTCTCCTTGCATATAGACATTTCAAGATTCACATCACCCAAAGGTGGTTGTCAGAATACTGAAAAACATGAAAAGAATATTAAGCACCACAAACTTTTCTACTAGCTGAAAATGAATGATATAATTTCCTACTTTGTAATAATGTCATGAGCGATGTGTCTAGTACAAGTTATAGTACTCTCGAGAATTTTACAAAACATCCGTTAAAATTTAATTGACTAAAAACAAAAAATAAAGAAATGTAGGCAAAATTTGATGAAGATCTTACAACCACCTTCTCGAGGTTGACTTCATGCAACTGTGAAACATAAAAAACCAGAGAAAGAAAGAGAGGGAGGGGGAGGGAGAAACAAAAAATTCGGTTAGCAGCCCAACCTTCAAAGAACCCTTCTGAGATACCCCAGTGTCGGTGATGACAACCAAACATTTGATATCATGATCATTTGCATATTCGTATTGTTCGGTAAGGCTTGGATCGCGTAAGGGGACAAACTCAGCCTGAAATAAGCACTTCAGAAAGTGTAGATTATATTCAGATATCTGAATTATATATAATATGTTGACCTTGATATTGTCCTCCCATAGTTCAGCTACGAGTTCCATGCGCTCCGCTAATAAACCACCTCCTCCTCTTGAACAGACAAGAACATGAATGCCACCATCATTTCTGTTCAATACCAAATTAAGGCCATTAGTCGATTTTACAGCCAGCAGGAAATTGTTACAGCATGGTCAACAAGGAGGACAATACTGAGAGAAAAATTCACCTATACAATTTACAGTCCACAGAAGAATGCAGCAAAATAGTCTCTAGTGCAATGCTTGTCCCAACTGCACCAGGAGGATTTGATTTCTGGCAACATTAGGCACAACCGAAAGAACATTACTATAATGTCTGCTCATGTTTCTAATCACCGCCGGGTAAATAATATGCCTACAAGATTGCTTGCGAAATTTGTGGAGTTAAATGACAAAAAATAAGTAGATGCAATTGAATTAAATGACAAATCAGCTGATATCCTAATTATAATATCTGTATGGGTGCCAGAAGGACTATATTAACCAATACTCTCATTCTAGAACAATTTGTAATTATAACCTTGACTTGGTATCAGAGGTCCAGCAGTAATCCATAAAATATTTTACATGAGCCAGAACCATGAGCAAATGAGAACTGAGGTCGATTTTTTTTTTTTAACTTTTACAACTTCTGTTGCGGAAGAGAAATTATAGTCTAAGCTATTTTAAGGCACATTGATCATAAAACTTGTCCAGGGAGTGAGTTACTTGTTTAAATATTTCATAGCCGCCAGATGCAAGTGAAGGACGGGAATGACATCAGCATAGCACAGGAGGGTCATGTAAGAGCTAGTCATTTATAATTTTCTTAAGCTTAACCTTACTCCACCTTAGCAATTTCCTCTTTGCATATGCAAAAGAGCAGGAGCATTTATGGGATATCAAACGCATCGCTCTTACAAGAAGAATTGTAACCTTATCCGTACATACCCAGATTCTTGAAAAAATTAATGTCTTAGAAATAAACAGAAAAAGTTATGCTGCTACCTCATCCAGCTTCCCCCTGAAAAAAAAAGCTAACCACTAAAAAATTTGACAAAAGGAAAACCCGACACACCGCCATCTTATTTTTCTTACCGGTAACTCTCACATTTCAAATTGTATTCTCGTTAATATCAGAAAATCATATTCTCCAACTGTTGAACTATAGTCTACAAACCTAAATTAGATATACCTATCATTTATAAGAAATTTAAGCACACACACACTAAATCTGTATGAAGTTATTGGAGCCATATAAAGGCCTCCAGGAACACAGAAGCTTACATTCTTATTGCTATGAAGAGATACCAATTATCTCTTTAAGGGAAAATGTACAGAAAGTCAGAAGCAAAGATTTTACATGCTTAATGATATGATCTTTCATGTAAAAAAAAAAAGATTTTACATGCTTGATAAATATATCACATCAAAAAGAGTAAGAAATGTAATACTCCCAATAGAATCTGAATGTCATGTATTCACTCGATTTTAGTGGATACAAAACATGAACTAGCTCAAAGAGTCAACCTCGATTCGGAACACGAACCTAAATACAGATATATCAGTATTGTGATGCAAATATGGAAAGAAGAAATCCACAAGACACCTACGTATACAGAATCTGCCATCTTTTGAAGCAAATAATCATAACGACCGCCAACAGCAAGAAGCGTTCCTTCCATCGATGACACAGGAATGTTTTCTTTTCTTAAATATATCTGCATACCAAAAATGAATAGTTGATCATGAAGAAGTGAAGAACTACTGAAATAATGTCAATCTCTACTCGAATAATTTCTGAACAAACAAAATAGTGCTGTTCCACACTGGAAAACCGAATTCAAACCAAAAAAATTGAGACATGACAGTTATATAATGTAAATGGACATGCACCTAACTGCAAAACCCGTATGAAAATTGCTATATTTGTCAGACTTATTGAATGTTGGTAATTGAATATTGAAATATAGACTCCAGAAACATGGCAACAATTACCAAGTTAGGTATGATTGATATTTATGTTCCAATGTGTGGGCGAGTGCAAACTTCTTCTTGCTTTGGCATATACTTAACCCAACATATTTTACATGACATACATAAAAATGTACTCTTCATAAAATAAAACCAAACATAAATCAAATTCTCCAATACAATCTTTCAAATCACAATCTAACAATTTTTTTCCCAAAACACCCAAAAACACTATCAAACTTTGAGCCATATGTCATCATGCATCCATGGCCGCAAGACATGAACTTTTCTACCATTAGTTTTCCTAAATTTTGAGTAATAACAATCATCTGCCGTGTTGCATGTGCAAAAGACTCAAGGGGATGTAAGTCATCTGACGTAAAAGAAAATAATTGTATTGCGTTCTTTATTCAAAATTCACAAAATCTTTATATCCATAATACATGATCATAATATCAATACAGTTATAAATTTAACGGTGTTATATACTCTGTATGATTATAATTGAAAAAAAAACAAATACATATTTACTATTATATGTAGTTTGTAAGTTATATATTAGATGAAATGATGCATAAATTTCATCCTTTTCTTCCCCCGAATCATCACTATTGTCCAAGACCAGAGACTTTCTTGTTTTATTGACTTTTGATATAAAAAATGATGGTGATGATTTGGACCGCAGAGATTGGGAAACTTCTGTCACTTTTTAGGTAAATGCACAATGATGGAACCATGGTAAAATACAATAGTGGCCATGGAACAAAGTGCTTATAAACTTCCAGATTTATAATGCAAATTGGGGACTAAAAATTGTAGGTCAACTAGAATCAGATGGGACAATTTCTTATTTAGATTCTATTATTGTGCTTGTGTACTATTATTATTTTTGATTAGTCAAGTGCTGACTTTCTATTATTGACTTTTTTCTGCTTCAATCCAGCTAGCTGTTTAAAATCAGATTTTGACACAAGCTAATGAATAATTCAATATCAAAGAAATATTCCCGCTGATGTATGTTCAAACTGTTCTATACCTGGAAATACAAGTTCCTGTGATAACTTTCAGTCGGGGGCATAAGTGCATCGAGAAAAGCATGGCTGTCGATCCTCCAGACTCTTATGTAGTTGAAAACAACCGACAAATCATCAAGCGCCTTGCGTGTGGATTTATCTGCAACAGCCTCCTAATATAAATTCACCTAATGTAAGCTTCATAGAGGGCCATAGAAGCAAGTAAATCAATAACAATATACCTGCAGGCAGGGCACCCCTTAGTCTGGGAAGTGCCTGCTCTGCAACGCCACAGAATCTTAATCCGACAGTTTGTAATCTATTCAATGCATCATCAGCAAGATTGAGTTCCTGCAAACAATAACAACGGATGACTATTCAGCTGTCAAATAAAATTTAACTGACGGCCGCTGACATGTCAATGATGCTGATTCAAAAAGCACATACTCCATACAACTCCTGTTAAAATAATTATGATTTTTACGGCTTGCTATTGACTTCAATCTCAGATGTTATTTCACACATATTAACAAAATAAATGTGGATCTTAGATAGTAGAAATGTAGTGAAGTGATAAGTGCTACACAACACAAAATTACATGGTTCAATCATGAAAACTTTTTTTTTTATAGGAAACAATATTTTATTATAATGATATTAAGATTTACAAGAGCGGATAAACAATCCGCAAATTTAAGAAAGATTACAAGATTACACCGCCATTATCACGACCAAACATATTTTCAGTCCCTAACTAAATCCGAGATACGAAGATGTTTATATTCTGGCAATACTATCGACCAACTTGCAACCCTGAATTTTATTTTTTCCCAGACTTCATCCAAGGACTCTGACTTCTCTTCAAATATTCTTGTGTTTCTTTCCAACCATATCGACCAAAATGTGCATTGAACAATCATAGACCAGAATCTCGAGTGTCTTCTCCCTGCTTGCCAACTTGGTTCTAATAAAAACATGTCTTTTGCCTTCTTCGAAAAAATCCACAGAAAACCCATTTCTTGTAACACCTTTAGCCAAATGCTATATGAGAATGAACAATGCAATAACAAATGATCCTGATTTTCCTCATTTTTCCGGCAAAGACAACACCAATTCGGGCATAAAGCACAAGCCGGCCACCTTCTTTGCACGGAGTCAAAAGTCTGTAATTTCCCCAATGCCACTATCCACGAGAAAACTTGAACCTTTGGAGGGACAGGTACATCCCAGATATTGCGAATGAATGAAAAAGACTGGAGATTTGGACTTGTGAAAAATGAATTATAGAAAGACCTTACAGAAAACAAACCCGAGGATTCCCCCAACCACATTCTAAAGTCCCCAACACCCCACTGAACCCTAACTGTTTCTAAGACCCCTAGCAGGACAGCAAACTCACGTTCCTCTATCTTGTTGAAATTCCGTCTAAATCTTAATTCCCAACTGATTACAGAATTGACATTTCTAGTAACCGCAGATACAAAATAAATGATCAGCTTGTTAATAACAGTAGAAATATGAAACAAAGAAGGAAAACGCTCTTTAAGCGAGACTCCCCCCACCCACTCATCCTCCCAAAAACGAATGATGTTGCCCTCTCTGAACACTCCCCTAACCAACTGATGAAAAACCGACAAAGATCGAGAAATGCATTTCCAAGGACTTCTGAACGTCGATTTCTCCGCCAACCCCAAATCCCATCCATTGTCGTGAAACCCATAAAGACTGCTAATTACTTTTTTCTATAGGGTCTCTCTTTCCACCGACCCTCTCCACCACCATTTTCCAAGTAGTGCTTTGTTTCGTAAGCAAATATTTCCCAGTCCCAGTCTCAGTCCTCCCCTATCCTTTGGTTTGCACACTTGCTCCCATCCTACTACATGGCAATGATTTTCCCCATGGGCTCCATCCCAAAAAAAATTCCTCATTATTTTTTCCATCTTAAGTGCCACATGATTAGGCACTCTAAATAGCGACATAAAATAAGATGGCATGGCACACAAAACTGCCTCGATCAAAGTAAGCCGACCCCCTCTTGAAAGAAAAGACTTTTTCCAACTTGCCAACTTTTTTGCCATTTTGGAGAGTACCGGTTCCCAAAATTCCATTGCCCCCGGGTTTCTTCCCAAAGGAATCCCCAAATATTTAATCGGTCATTTTCTTTTTTTGCATCCAATTGCAACTGCCAACTCACCAGTTTCATCATCCAATCTACTAATTCCCATCAACTCACTTTTTTCCCAATTTATCCTTAATCCGGAATGACGTCCGAAGCTATTGAGAATACCCACAATTACCAACAAATGTTCCTTTGACTTTGCAAAAAATAGGGTATCGTCTGCAAATTGAATATGCGAAATTTGGACTTTTTGTCTAGCAACCTCAAGGCCTACTACTATCTCATCTTCCTTTGCCTTGTCAACCATCTTTCCCAACCCATCGACAACCAAATTAAAAAGAAAAGGAGATAATGGATCTCCATGTCTGAGTCCTCTTTCCCCTTTGATTTTTCCCCGTGGTCTTCCGTTAATGAATATCAAAAAAGAAACATTTGAAATGCACCCCATGATCCACCTCCTCCATCTCTCCCCAAATTCTTTTTTCCTTAACACGTAATCTAGAAAATTCCAGTCAACATTATCATAAGCCTTTTCCAAATCAACTTTAAACACCCATCCCTTTTTCTTATTTTTCTGATACACCTCCACAACCTCATTTGCAATTAGACAGCAGTCCAGGATCTGTCTTTCCTTAATAAAGGCACATTGGTTCTCCGCAATTGTAAAACTCATGACTTTCTTCAATCTGCTAGCCAATACCTTTGCCAAAATCTTATACAAGCTTGTAATCAAACTAATAGGTCTAAAATCGTTGATCCTGATCACATCTTGTTTCTTCGGGATGAGGCAAATGTAAGTTTCGCTAGTAATACCGTTAACAATGCCACTCTCGAAAAATTCTGCGAAACTTTCATTACGTCGTCTTTCACCGCATCCCAATTCTATTGGAAGAAGGCCATCGTGAACCCGTCCGGACCTGGGGCTTTGGACCCATCACTTTCAAACACTGCTTTTTTAACCTCTTCCTCCACAAATGGCAACTCCAACCCCTCTACTTGACTTAACTCTATCTCACTCCAATCCAATCCAAGAAAAACCCCCTCTTCCTCATCGAACTTCCTCTCCACCCCGTCCGATTTCCTATACAAATTCCGGTAGAATCTTATAATTTCCCCTTCGACTTGTGTATCCTCGGTGACTACAGACCCATCCTCCAATTCCACTTTGTCTATCATCGTTTTATTCCTTCTGTTGTTCAATAAAGAATGGAAAAATTTCGAGTTCTGATCCCCTTCCTTCATCCATTTTATATTTGCTCGTTGACTATCCATTTGAGCTCTTCGGATTATCACATTTTCCAATTCACATCTTAACTCCTTCCTTTCCTCATTTAAAATTTCAGACCACGATCCATTGCCTTCTAGCACGTCCAACTGCTTAATCTTGAAGCTCAACTCCTTAAATCTAACGACCACATCTCACCATTCCTCCATGTTCCATTTTAAAACCTCATCTTTGATTTTTTTAAATTTTTTCATAAACTTGTAACCTTTCCACCCACGAGTAATTCCATTATTCCATCATTCCCGAACCAAGTCTTTGAATTTATGATGAAACAGCCAGACATTCTCGAATCTAAACGGAACCGGGCCCCACCTCAATTTAGCCGTGTAAAATATCACTGGGCAGTGATCCGAAGTAATCTTGGGTAGAACTGTTTGTCTAAATGTTGGGAATATATCATTCCAACCTCTCGTGATGAGGAATCTGTCTAAACGACAACAGATTGGTTCAACCCTAAGATTAGACCAAGTAAATTTTGCATTAAGAAGCGGTGGATCAATAAGGTGTAACTCGTCAATCAAACAATCAAAGCATGTCATATTCATGGTGAGAGATCGGCTATTCATCTTTCCCCCGTGTTTCTGACCACATTAAAGTCCCCTCCCAAACACCACTGATCCCCGCATATCGAGTGCAATCCAGGTAATTCATCCCAAAAAATTTCCCGATCTCATGACATGATGCCCAGAGAGCTAAAACCGTATTAAACACTCCCACAATCCGATCATGAAACCTCTATATAGGTGACAAAGTTGATTCCAAAAGATTCTAAAAAAAAAGTTGATTCCAAAATATATTCTTTTATTTCTAATAAAAACAGATGGGGAATGTAAGGGACTTGGGTGTATTGGACCTTAAAAAAATGGGCCAAATCATTGGCTAGTTAGTAAGAGAATTCTAGAAGTATAAACTTGGGGGAAGGGAAAAGAGAATATAAGATGAAGTTCGTTTGAGTGGGAAGGGAGTTATTTTTATCTGTTGAGTGGTTTCACTAGCTTTGGGCCTCTGGCTAGGGAAAATATTAGCATTTGGCTAGGGTTGTACAAAGAGTTGATCTCTGGGAATATTTTACGATCCTTTTGCAATACAATTTCATTTCTTAAATTGTGGTTGCAACAGGGCAGATGATAAAAAATTAAAAATAACTTGGCAAAGTTTGAACGAACAATCTAGTCAATTTAGGGGGGCAAAGTTCACAAGGGACCTAACAACCTTTTCAAGAGTACTTTTGAGCTATGAAAACAGTAGAACAGACACTAGAGTGAGTGTGTAATCATTATTTCCTGCATACAAATTACAAAAATAGAAATTCTTCACAGGTTCCTCAATTAAAATCAAACATGCTTTTTTTTTCCTTACTCAGCCAATGTTTAAGTAATCATAACCTTCTACAAGATTTTCTATTTTCAAATGATTAAAATTGCTGATAGTGAACCAATTTTTTCAGTAATCTTTATTGAATGTTCCATTAAAATTCTCTTACAATATTTAACAGAAACAGATTTAATGAAGCAGGGAATAGAGAGAGAAAAAATTGTAGATACTATTGATTTAAGAATCTACTCCTGATATTTGCCAACCTGCCGAAGTTGGCGCCTAATCAACACCCATTTTGACTTCCTTTCAGAAGACTGAGGACGTAAAGAACCCAAAAGAGAGAGAAGCTGCAAGTAACAAAAAGAAAATCAATTCTTGTCAACAGAACTCATTGATCAAATTACTTAAGATTCCATACCTCAGCTACTTTCTGTCTGTTTTCTGATTTTATTCCTGTCCAAGACCATATTGCTTCTAATAAGTCCCCATGATTTAAATGAATGTCACAGGATTCTGATAGGAAAAATTTAGTGACAATGTCCATCGTAGCCTACGATTAACAACCATAAATTTGTAAATCAAATTCAAAATATAGAATACAATTGCAACAGACAGATAGCAACAGAACACTAGTATGTTTAACAAGACCATATTGTCATTCATGCGGCAAATAGATGACAACAGAAAACTAGCATGTTTAAAAGTAATTCACAGTTCTTATTTTAACTTCATGAATCATGATGAAATCATCCAGTTATACAGACTTTGATCAAATAAACAAGAAGGCTCTTCACCAATTAATTTAATTTTAGCGTGACGGTGAAACAAGATACAGCCGGATTTAAAATGTAAATGCAAGTTATCTCATTTTAAGTTTTGTGGGGTTCTTTTCAGGTCTTGGGCAGTGTTGATTGCACAATAAGAGGATGAGAGGGATGTAAATTAGTGACCCACTAGTGCCTTGGAGCTAAAGTGGCGAAAGGCAAAAGCAAAGCCACCAGTAAAAGCTTCTCAAGTTACGAAGCATCATATTGAGGAAATAGTACGTGTTCATAATTTGGTGTCATAACTTGATCTAAAATAAATTACAGCACAAATTTTTTTATCCAAGAAGTGTATATCTACATTTTTCTGTTAATGGGTAAAAAATATGGAAAAGTGGAGAGAGGGGGGCAAGGAGAGAAAAAAAAAAGCTATGGACAAGCTTAGGACCTTAATGACCTCTGCCTCGGTCACTGCAGTTTCTCCTCCAACAATATCAAAATCACCCTGTAAACAGTGTATCTCATGTGAATAAAAAACTGCAACATGGGCTTGACCACAATGACGCCAGTAGAACATTTCCATGAAAATCAGCGAAACCTGGAGGTAACGATTTGGAGGTGAATGGCCAATTGCTCTTCGGTATACATAAGATATCTCATAGCGTTTGAAAAATGATTTCTACAAAAAAAAAATGAGTTGGTTTCTTTAATAGTTCAAAGACTTTCAATTATACTCAGCATTTGACAGCAATACTAATATCTGGATTCACAAATATTGACCATATCCAAATAATTTTAGCAAAAAAGGCCTGTAGTTTTTATGAGCTGGTAACATCAAAAGAAAAAATGTGAAAGCCACACCTGGTTTGCGACAATCCATTTCACAAAGGGAAAGCGTAGCTCATGGCAAAGCTCAACCATGTCTCCTCCATGTGTCAAAAGTTTGACAGCATTCCTTGAATAAAGTTTGGGAACCAGCAAAAAAACAGCCAGATACAAACAAATAAAGAAGTTATTCGTGCAAATAAAAAATAAGAGATATTAAAAACAATCATAAAAAGAACTGGGAAACATACCTATTTGGTTGAGGGTTGTTACCCCGTATTCTCATTGGTAAGATCTCCAAATGCTTAGCACAATGCTGTCTAAAAACTTCGATAGCAATGTTGATAATCGAACGACGATTAGAAGTGTCCACATCTGTGAAAAGGACCGATGAAGTATCGTTTTGTGACAATTTCAATCTTCCAACATTCTCATGATCATCCTTCATCCTAAGCATATCCTCATCAAAAAAGGCAGATACAAGTTTTTCGTAAATACTCGTGTCTTCCGAACTATGAATTGTACGCAATACATCTGCATATCCAAGAGAAAAATTCCTTAGCAATATTGGGTATCAAGTCTCTCAATAGCACCTGAGTAAGTCAACTATCCAAGTCAGGTCAACTATTTTACCAAAACTCGAAAAGGAGTAAATGACATCAGCTCGATCTCATGAGAAAGTAAAAGAAACAAATGCGTAGAAAAACCTAGTTCTATGTAATGTATCATGCACGATGAAAATAAATCCCAGAAATTATTCTATAAAATCTATTTCTTTGTCTCACATTTCACAGTATCCAAGCTAGGTTAATTCTAACCTAGCTTCTAGGTTCTTTTTTTGTGTACTCACGCACATTGTCATGGCAACTGATACAAATTCATCTTTAGTGGTTAGCATTGAATCATTTCCACGATCTGGCCCAACAATCTGAGTGGAATGGACTATTCCCCATTCAATTAACCGTTCACAAATTGAACAGAAAAGATTATCTAGAGTTGGTGGCTTGGCGCAATCAATCAAACTCATGATTGATGGAAAAGGTAAATATGGATATCTCACTAGAAAAATAAATGAACTGACAACCACCGAATCAACACAACAAACATGGAAATCTTAAAATTTTGTCGTGACCGCCAGATTGATCAATTCAATGGAAACTTCAATTGGGAAAACATTTCCGTTTCTTCCCATTGAAAAAGAAGTGTGGAAGAGTTCATAGATGCAGACTCGGTAGTGTCCGTCTCTGATAAGAGATAAACCTCTAGTTAGCATACTTTCATATGGGGAAAACTTGTCACTTACAGAAGCAAAAAGCAAAATGTGGCGACACGAAATATTGCAGGAGCTAAGTTTTGAGCCATGACAAATGGAGAATGTGAGATTTTGTGAATAAAAATGGTATGTCAAGAGCTAAATAGATGCCAAGCACCAATGAATGATGTATTGTGTTGATAAATCTGCAGTAAGCATTGCAAACAGCCCAGTCTAGCGTGATTGTACTAATCATATTGAACTTAACAGGCACTTCAATAAGTAGAAACTAGAGAATGGAATAACTTCCATGCCATTTGTTAGTTCTAAATAATAAACTATAGATATCTTAACTAAAGCCCACTTCAAACCAAAGTTCGAATTATTGCATATTACTCGCCACTATAACAAAGGAAAGCTTGAAGTCCGACAAAAAAGATCAAAATCAAGCACAACTTAAGCATAGTATCCAACAACGAAAAACAAATCCCAGCAATCACCGACAAACTTATAAACTACTATAATAAAACAATGCGATTGGGGCAAGAGTTAGAAGCAAATATGCACACATATAAATATTTGCTTCTCTAAAAATAAAACACCGACAGTGCCGTGGTGGCAGTTTGGTAGTGGACCCCTACTTATTTATTATAAATTAAACAGCAATAAATGAGAAGGAAATTACGCCAATACCTCTTGAAGAATGCCATTACAAGATTATGACCAAAGTTCATAAGAGCCAAGACATTCCTTGAACAACTATATAGTTTTAGAACAAGAGCATAAGAAAATCTGATCTACCCATCTTGAATAATCGCCCAAATAAGATGATTCCACAGAAAAATACAGGATGCTAAATTAAAACTTATGAAAGTTCTCAATAGGCACATATATTATTTAAAAAAAAAAGAACATTGTAACGTTAGTTAATTTTCCAATATTGTCAAAAATATTTCTGTCAACGAAGCCAAGCACTCATTTTCATAGTCTCCAATTCAGTCACATTCCTTTACTCTTTTTATTGGAAAAAAATCTATTTTTGATAATAACTTTATAGGTAAAACAAGTATTCCAATAAAATACAACATTATACACAAGAAAATCCATTTTCAAGCAACATATCTAATCCTTGTAGAGTTTTACAAAATTAGCACTAGGGCACGTCAACACTAAGATGATTATTGCAATCACAAATTTGTTGATCAAGCTAAATAAATGGTAAAAACAATGATAAATGAGGTAATTTTTTTTCGGCTTTGCATACTATCCTTGTAAAACTCGGTTGAAGTTCTATAAAAATATCTTTTACTTACTATCTAGCAATTCATACTCCATTCGCGGAGGAAGAGCATGCTTCAGTAGTTCTGTGGCTGATGGACGATCCGACGGACTTGCCGACATCATGTGCCGTAGTAAGGATGCTTGTTCTGGAAATTCATCAACCCAGGTAGAAGGAAGATCTCCTTTCTGTTTCAAATCAGAAAGCACAATATGCCTCTCCATAGCAGTGTCAAATGGATGCCACAACTCAAAAAACACAACTCCTAAGCTGTACATGTCAACCTGTACATAGAAGGACGGTTCATAAGACTCAAAGGTAACTGGAAAAACTTATCCAAATGATTAAACTTCAACCTTCTCATTAATCTTCGGCCATCCTTGCTCTATTTCTGGTGCAGTGTAGAAATAAGTTCCAACTTGACCAGTTCCATCAACGGATAATCTAACAATTTCAGCAGCATCTACATCTTGATCCAATTGCTCCAGCTTCAAAAACTTTGCTGAATACAAGACAACCATTCTGTAAGTTTCAACTAAGAATGCTGAAGTCAGAAGTAACATTTCGAGTTAGAGATGTTATGTTCAGATGAATTGTATTGAGATATTTGAAGGTATGTGGTTCCATTTCAATTATTTCCACTTTCAAAAATTACGAATTAATAGTCCTTAAAGTAAGGTCGGCAAGACATGTATTGCCTGCGCTAAGCGTTTTTTTGCACTTCGCATTGAAGTGTGCTTGGGTGAAAAATAGACTTTTTTTTCAAAAAAAGCTTCTGATAGAAGTGAAATTGCATTTAAAGTGCATTTTCTCCTCTGTTTATGGATTTTTTTTAAAAAAAAGAGCACAAAAAACCCCAACATCGTGTCGCTTTTTACCCAATCGCCTCTGCCCTTGTGTCACCTTTGCCCTTCGCCCTCGCATTTTAATATTTGATATTTAAAATATGAAAATGAAAATTATTTCAATATTTGATATCTTATGTTTCATATTTTAAAAAACTGAATTTGTTTTTATTTTTTAAAATATTTTATTTATTGCATTTTACTTCTACCCAGGACACTTGATTGCTTTTTTGACAACTAATCTCTCACCTCAGTTGATACTCCATGCATCTCTGTTTTCAAGTTCAACTAACATATAAGAATCATTTACAGTAAGAATCGGATTTTTAAAAACAAATTTTGCTTATTCCGAGGAAGGTGGTCCGCAAGGACCTCTATTAGTAAATAATATAAAAGAAAAGCTACACATATGATGTGATAATGCTAAAACTACTTGATTTGCCAACAGAAATTCCATAAAATCTGACGAAAGATGGACCAACTCAATGCAATATTTTGTGACAAGCTAGTAGCAGCCTCTTACCAAGTCCAAAATCCCCAATTTTGATGTCATTGCGGGCATCGAAAAAGATATTATTAGGGGTCAAATCACGATGAATAATTCCTTGTGCATGAATATGTGCCAGGCCTTCCACAATTTGGCGGAACAAATGCCACGCAAGTTCCTTATCAAAATGATTATAGGATTCAAACATTTGCCTCAATGTCCTTCAGAAAAATACATCTAATAAGGAATAAGTCAACAATACATATCACTGAAAATAAACTTAGGCAATTCAGGAAATTATTAACATCATCAATATAAAATAGAATTTACAAAAACAAGCGCACATAAAAATAAAGAATGATGCATATCACTGTTACCAAATGACTAGTTGGGATACTGATTGCTTAGTGCATTTCATATTCCTGTCAAGAAAAAGTTCTAGACTACTCCATAGGACAGCATGCCCACCCCATGCAATGTCTATAAGGGAAATGTAATTATAGTTTGCTCATAGTTAGAAACTTAGAAGCTTGGTAGATATTTGAAAACAGTAACCTTTTGTAATCGTACATGAAGAGAACGAAAACACTTCAAAAACATAAGCATGCATTTGGCACAATGTTCCATCCATCAGAAAACTTGTACAACTTGGTGATCGGAAGATTCTAGTGCTTCGGGACATGTGATCTTAGTACTTAGTTGTGACATAAAAACTGGCAAACACAAATCTCTACGTATGAGAACTTCTTGATATTTTTGGGAGTGAAAGCATTTGAAGAGGAAATTGGAAAGAAGCTACCTAGGACAGTATTCCATTTGAATATAAAGGTATGTTGACTCAAGCTTTTGTTCATGTCCAAATGGGTCCGAAGAACTTGCGTCCCTATAGCTGAAACTAGAGCTCATATCAGTTTTAGTACCCTGTGCACTATTGACAGGGCTTCCAACATCTCCTGTTTCATACCAAGCCTGAAATTTTGTTTTAAAGAAAATCACAAAAGTCAAATTCACATATGTATCAAAAGATTTAGACTATGTTATCTGTTTACATTTGGATTCATCATAATGTTGTAAAGAATGGATTTAGCTACCAAAGCCTAAATGCAAATGAATGATACAGAATGAAAATGAAAAATCACTTCCAATTGAATAATTGATATGTTTCAAGGACATTACAACCTGGTAATACCGTACAACGTGTTGATGCTGCAACCGAGAAAGCGTGGCTACTTCCCTAACAACAGTATCATAGTAGGGTTGCAACATATAAAAAAAAAATTAGTAAGGACGCAAACAATATTATGGATAAAAATGAATATAACCAGAGGCAAGTGTCATTCACAATAGTCAAATGAGAAATGTTTGTGTAGAAAAGTATATTGTAAATAATAAAAATATTTAATTGGATCTTTTCTTATTTTTGATAAGATTGAGATGTATCAATTAGTTGATTGTATAACTCATAGTTGTAGGGCTTTAGATTGCCCATTCTAATAATTCTAAAGCCAAAACTTTAAATGTATCAACCACTCCTTGCCAATGGTGGATAATAGACTCCTGTGCAACCAATCATATGACAGGTTGCTCTAAGCTATTTTCTTCATACAGCCTATGTGCAATCAGAAAATTAAACTAGCCGATTCTCAGCCACAGCTGGGAAAGGATCCACAGCCATCTCCAATAAACTCACTCTCCAAAATGTGCTTCGTGTTCCTAACATTTCATGTAATTTACTGTCGGTTAGCAAAATTACCTATGATTTGAAGTGTTCTGCTGAATTTTTGTCAAATCACTGTGAATTTCAAGAACTGGAGACGGGAAGGCAATGCTAAGGAGTGTGTAGGTGTTTATTATTTTGAGGAAGGAAGCTTCTCAATTGAGCAACAGTTAGTTTCTCGTTTGAGCTGAGCATATCTGTTAAAAAATAAATATGAGGTTGAACGGTATTTTTTTTAAAAAAAAACAATATGGTAGAAACACAGTTTCAAGCAAAAATTCAAACAACTCGAAGTGACAATGGACGGGAATATTTTAATAAATAATGGGCTCAATCTTTGAAGAAAAAGGATTGTTTATTATAACTCTTGTATTGACACTCCGAAACAAAACGAAGTGGCAGAAAGGAAAAATAAACACCTTTTAGAAGTGGCTAGGTCATTATTGTTTACAAATAAAGAACCTAAATACTTGCAGGAGGAGGCAATCCTCATTGTTGCTTATCTTATAAACCGGTTGCCAACAAGAGTTCTAAATTTCAAAACTCCCTTAAATGTGTTCAAGGAAACCTATCAATATCACGAATTACCTCATATCTACCTTTAAAGGTGTTTGGTTGTGTAGTGTTTGTGCACATTTATGATCATATTGATAACTCGACACTCGAGCCTTGAGATGTGTGTTTCTTGATTATTCCCCCTACCAAAAAGGGTTATAAATGTTTGGATCTAAAATCTGGAAAAGGGAATACCTATGAAGAATAGATGTTTGATGATGAGAACGAGAAGACCACCAAGTCCAAAAATGATTTATATCTTAATTTTCGTTTGTCTAGTCTAGAAGGAACAAATCCTCCTGTTATTGTCCAGACTAGTTTCATCTATATTCATGTTTTTGTTACTGTTTTGATCACCTTGAACATGAGGATTTGTTCCTTCTAGACTAGGCAATGAAAAATTAACATATAAATCATTGTTGGATTCGGTGATCTTCTCGTTCTTATATTCAAACATCTATTCTTCAAAAGTATTCCCTCCATGGATAGTGGTGTTCAAAAACATTTGTGAATATAGATGAGACTAGCCTGGACAATAGTAGAAGGTTTCGACAGGTTTGAGATATTTGAAAGGTTCTCCAAGTAAGGGTTTGTTGTTCAAGAAGAGTGATCAAAGAAGTGTGGAAGGTTTCACTGATGCGGACTGGGCTGGGTCTATCTTTGATAGGAGATCCATCATGGGTATGGGTTACTGTACCTTTGTGTGGGGAAATCTTGTCACATGGCAAAGTAAAAAAAAAAAATGCCGCCGGAGTAATACAGAAGTTGAGTTTAGAGAAACGGAAAATGGCATTTGTGAGATATTATAGATTACAAGAGTGCTTGAAGAGCTAAACTGGGAGCTCAAGGTTCCAATTATAAATCTGCCATAAGCATCGCAAACAACACAGTCCAACATGATAATACTAAACATATTGAAGTAGACAGACACTTCATCAAAGACAACCTGGAAACTGAAGTAATCTGCATGCCCTTTGTCACCACAGATATGTGGACAAAGGCACATTCAGGACAAAATTTGACTTGTTTATTGACAAGTTGGACATGAGTGATATTTATGCACCAACTTGAAGGACAGTGTAGAAAAGTAGAAAGAATAGTGTAAATAATAAAAAGGTTTAATTGGATCTTTTCTTATTTTTTGTCAGATTGAGGTGTATAAATTAGTTGATTGTATAACCCATAATTTTAGGAATATTCTGGCACATTTAGTCTATTTATTTAAGACTCTTGTATTGTAATAAGTGTGTCATAAAAGCAATAAAATATCTTCTGATTTTTTCCTCAAGTTCATGGCTGCTGCTAAATCTCTTTCAGTTTGTAACAAAATTACACAACCAAAAAAATAAGTAAGGTGTATCATTGAGAAGAAAACATACATTTGTTGTAGAACTATTCAAATAAAGGCAGAATCGGAGGTGAAAAATAACCCAGCAGTGGAACGAGAAACAGAAAATATAGAGCATTCAAAACAGAATGTAAAAGACGCAACCACAATCAGGTATGAGGTAACATATAAATTGAATTAATGTTAAAATGGAAGAGGTATAAACCATAAATTAGAAGGTGTCACAACTTTGTCCACATGGTCAGCATAACATCGTCAAACACACAATTCTGAACATGCTTGATGCACATCATCACAACCTTTACATTTATGGTGTTTTTAGGCTAAGAGTTTTGATTAAACTTGGAGGGTACAGGTCAGCATTGATTTTTGTTTTACTTTAATATAATATTGAACATCAAGAAATAAATTACACTACAGCACAAAACTTATGGGTGGTTTTTTTATGTGGAAGTTCAATTGCCTGTTTTGAGCAATATCACATACCACATGGGAAGTGGATTTTTCCGGTCATCTGGACATTAAGTTTCTCATGATTAGAGTTCTAGCCCATTAGAAATAGGATAAAAAAGAAGTGACTTGATAACAAGTACACATGAAAGTAATTTTGAGAAGAAGAGTGTAGAACACCGAACAGAGAGGCACAGTTACAAAAAAGAGGAAAGTAGAAGTAGCAGATGCCTACAACACCTATAGTACTCCCAAAGAATGATTCCAAAGTTTGACCGTAGATGGACTAGCAGCGTGCCAGTTCAAGATTGTTTCCCTTTTCAAGTACAACTAACTTTAAGTGAACACAAGTTCGGGGCTGACTTCTCAACAATGCAATCAGCTGAAATATCCCAATCAAGTCCACGCTCATGCTTCTCAAACATGATCAATAAGCCAAACAGAATTTCACACAAGCCTTTGCATACTGAACAACCAATAATCAGCAGCATGGAAAACCAACATGTTAGCAGGAAAAAGCTCCACGAGCAGGCAATTATGCTTCTAAACAGTTAAGCAAGAGATTTTTCTCAAAGACTGTCAGAAGACACACCTCAATATGCGGTCATTTACAGGCAGGCTCTTGTCCTTTAACCTAATCTTCTTCACAGCGTACTGCCTGCCATCAAGCTTATTCTTGCATAACACAACATGACCAAATCCTCCATGACCTGTCAGGAAAATGTATTATTTACTCAAATGAATGTATAACACTGCAAACGGTCATCAAAGGATCACACATACAAAAACTGATTCCAGGAAATCTATCAACAATACAATTTGGACGGAATCAGAGAAACTACTATGAATTTCGACAACAAAAAAAAATATATCAACAAGCTGCATATGACACATATTCATTGGTTTACATGCAACAACGACCTTGCTTACTACGAAATAAGATTAACATCCTGTAAATACCGATATCAACAGTAGCCAGGGTTTTTTCAAAAAAATACATGACGCGGTCACATATCTTATTGTAAATGAACATACACGCCAATGTCGAACTAAAAGTTGAACAGTCAAATTAATTTCAAGTACATTTTAAAATTAATGGAAGTAACATGCTGAAAAATATGCATCCGAATTAGATTAAAGAGATAAAAATAAAGTATTCTCACCGAGTGGCTGAAGTTCCTCAAAATCACCTAAATAACGGGAACTTAGAGTAGAAGTATTTTGTGCTCCATAATGCGAAGCAGTTCTCCAAAATGGAGCATTCTTAGATGAAATCTGTAAAACATGACGCACAAGAACGTAATGAAATCATTGATTACATGGAGATCCAGCCCACATAATTCAGAAAATTGCATAATTGACTAACGATATGCTTCCTAAACACACGATCAAAAATCTCGTCAAAAGATGATGATGGTTTGATAGCCAGATCTCGCACATCTTCAGAAACAATCTGGGAAAAATGACAGTTAGAGCCAAAACAAATAAAAAAGACCTTGTAAGGTCTTTTAATAAAATAGAACGAACTACGCACCCCTAGATCGAGAAGTTCAGATGTTATTCCGGATAAAGCATCGGAAAGAGGTCCTTTAGGAGCACAAGCAACGCGAAGCAAGTGAGCCTATGGAAAGATATCTTAGCCCATATTTGCAGTGGATATTCACAGAGTTGGTAAAAAAAATAGCCAGGGACCATGAGAAAATCACCATGAGCATATCTCTTTCTGAAATCTGAGTAGGTTGATCATGAGCAACAAACTCAGAGCATAATGAATCTGAAACCTCATCATCCAAATAATCATACTCAGTTTTGGTCAGATTTCCTCTAACAAAGATATCCTGTAAAGCAAGAAAATATCATGTGTTAAAAGATGCAAAGTGCTTCAAAAGCATATATCAGCTCAAAAATAAAAAGGAAAGAGAGGGAAGGGAGAGCAGAGAGCTTCTTTGTATCTAGCATGATCTCCCACGGCAAACATGAAGTAGGATATGATATATGAAGTATCTTGCAAAAAATAACTGATTAAAGGAGAAAATTTAAACAAAGAAGTAATTAAGGCAAGCTATAATGGATGAGTAAGACAGTAAATGCTGCAAAAGATGATGAAATTCAACAGTTTCATTTGTACCTGCCTATGTATTATTCAGAGTTTAAAATTTTTTGTATCGATTACAATGAAGATTTCCAGTTTAGATGTGCCATTTCCAAAGAAGTAAGAACTAATAATTTGAAGAGGTCATTTCGTCCATCAGTTTGATGAAAGTTTGGCACTCAATTAACTATAAAACTTAATGTCATTGGCCTACGAAGGAAAGATAAGTCTTTGCTTGCATGACAACAGAGCCTCAATTTTCCACCTACCAGACATAACAATTGCTCATATGATAGCGAAAAGAATGATGAATCCAAATCGAACGAATCACAAAGGCCTTAGAAGGCTTTTGCTAATTCTAGATTACCTAACCTGGGTTTCAGCTATCCTTATTTGAACCTCGGCAGTTTCAAACTGCATGCTTGGATACGAGTATAAGAGTCGTTATGGGAAACGCTGACTGCAAGTTCAATCTGGCCCAAATTATGCATTTCAGAAGAATATGTGCAAGCGACATAAACTCGTGAAATTAGACCATTCCACAAATCCTTCAAATGTGCATAATCATAACACGGTATTAAAGGAATGCTATGGAGAAGGTCATTAGTACAAAGAGCCACCCATCTCTTCAAAACAGTTATGTCTGACCAGTGTAAAACTAGCACATGCATGTGGGGAAGAATTATAAGATAAATATTGAATCTCTCGAATCTATAATATGCTTGGGCCTTTTGAAGAGTGGGTCTTTAAATATATACTCCTTAGTTACATAATCTGAAGTCTTTAATTCGTAATTTCATTTAGTCATGTAGGGAGTAAGTTTACGAGCAATCTCTTTCACAAGGAGGGCAATCTTAAATGATTATCCCCCGACATGCTACCTTCATGTTGCCAGAGGAGCCTTTTTCATCCAAGTCACTGGTACTCAAATTGGTACTTTCAGTCTCTTCTTCACTCTCTTCTTCAAGTGCACCTAGGTTAAGCGCGTGCTCATGTAAAGTACTTGGCTTATCGTTCTCCACAACAACCGAATCCATGTGCTTCTTTACTTGTTTATTCATATCACGATTTCCTTGTTTTAGACCTTCAAAAGTATGAGAAAGTACTGTTTTCCTGCTCTCATCCATTCCTAGATTCCAATGCCATGACTCCCCAGAACCACTGAAAAGATCCACGTGACTACAGACAAAAGCTTCACCAAAAGAGCAGATTGTGCCACTTGAGACAGTAGAATCCTTCTGAGAGAGCTGAGGACTCTTATCTGGTCCACAACTCAGAACCTACAAGAAGAAACCAATTGTGACAAGACATTATTCAAGTATAGACACACCAAAGCTGAATAAACAAATTCCATTCATTCAGAAGTGTAAATCTTGGAATAGATATCGAGTTGAAAAAATTCTTGTACATTCAAAAACAATAAAAAATAGCAAAGCAAGAGGGATATTAGTACAGGTTTTGTATCACAAAAGGACTGGAGAGTTCAGCCTCCACCAGATGCAAGTTGGACAGCTCATACAATCTCTTGAGACTTTTCTAGTATCACAAATTTCTCATTGCATTGCCATCCGCAACAAATCTCATGTAATTTTATCATCCGACTTCATAAGTAATTTAAAATAACCTTTTCCGTCTAACATAACACAAAACTTCTATTAATGTTGTATCCGGTGTTTTATAGTCCTGCCACTGTTCGACTATAAAATCACATAGCATCAGTTATGATAACATGGCATCAATTATCAACTGAGTAAATATTTTAAAATAATAAAATTCAAACATCCTATCTAAGATAATTAAATTACAAATAATAGATAAATCAATAACATCTATTATACAGGAGTAATTTTTCTTGGTCACAACTTGTGCTACAAGAAAAACTTAATAAAATTTGATAAATTATTTAAATCATATTTTTCTTATAAAAAAAAAAGCTTACATGATTATGTAGTATCATTCATATAAAAAATTAATAATTTTCTCAAGTAACAAAATAATTAAATATTATATTTCTTGAGACACGAAACTATCATTTATGGTTTTTTTCTTAACATTTAAAGCTGATTAGATATCATCTCTAACATTTTTCTTATTGCATTTAGAAATCCTTGAGAACTACTCAAATTATACAAAAACTTATCAAGTATTGTTGATTATTTTAATACTTCCTTGCACTCCACATGTTGCAAATTAATTGACTATCTAATATGTTTAGGGCTCCGTATCTTATTATTTTACTTACCAAAAAACATCAAATAATACAATTATCTCATCGGTGTATATTATTTCGATCACTTCATTATTATTTCTAATAGTTTTTAACAACTGAGCACGTCTTTAACTGATTAAATTAATCAAGTGCATGTTACTTCTCAGCTAATTAAATATGTTGATTGAATCTTGAGTTCACTTTATAAAATTAAAAATTTTAATTTATCAAGAAATTAGTTTCTCATCATAGATCTCAAGATCATTTATACAAAGAGGTTATATTATACTTTGGTTTCTTTTGGGTGCAACTATTTTTTAATAGACAAAAGTTATAATAATCTTCAATACAATGACAAAAGAAAAACCAATTATTAGACTCATTGTGAAGTTAAAACTTCCCTTTGTTGCAAAAGTGATAGTTCTCATACCAAATTTCACTGTCATCAACTCTCCCCTTGACCGAAAGAATAAAAATCAGTTACAGGTAAGGATTATAAGTTAATTGAATAACAATATGGATTCTCTCGTAACTGTTGGCATATTATTTCTCATTGAAAAACTTTTCCTACTAACTTTTCTCTCACTACAACTGATATTCCCTTGCATAGCCATTACACATCAAGACATAAATACCCCAAGATTCTCCAATCCTCTTACAATGTCCACCGGCTAAAATAAAATTTATCTTTTTGTTCTTTTGAGATTTTAATTTTTCATTCAATGAAGGATTTTAAGTTTTCACACTGTCGCAGCAAATAATTACCCATGTTTCTATGGTAAGAAATAAATGTAAATTTCCTGCAATAAACCAGAAAACTAAGATCAATTAGGACATATTTGTTTAC
Source organism: Primulina huaijiensis (assembly GCF_012295235.1). NCBI lineage: Eukaryota > Viridiplantae > Streptophyta > Magnoliopsida > Lamiales > Gesneriaceae > Primulina > Primulina huaijiensis. The sequence continues at coordinate 3,473,493 of NC_133307.1, forward strand.
CAATTCACTTGGAATCCTTTGAGGAAAAATTTCAGACAAAAATTCTTGGGCGGCTTCAACTAAATTGTAGATCATCACACGTCCTTCTCTAGCATTTGAATTTGCCTGCAATGGTTCCAACATGAATTTTAAACTGCTGCAATGGCGCTGAAGAGCTAAATTTTACAGGAAATATGGTGCATAAATCCACAGAAAATTAGGAATAGTGTCATGAAGGACTAAATAGTGAAGAATTCTCACTCTCTCTTAATCAAATCCATTTTACATGATTTCACCAGTCATTAAATGTTAAAAGTCCAGTAACATATCTCTAAAATATATTTTCAAGGATTGTAAGTTCCATAGCATGTGAACTAATACTCGAGGTATAAACTTAGCCACTAGAAATTGCGTAATTTACCATTCATGCCATCGATTTGAGTCACCATTGGTTATTTATGAATGAATTAGGGTATTTTTTGTTAAAACTAAAAATAGTTTCTCCATTATGGAAATAATATTTTTGGTATGTGACAATTTTTATAGATGGATTTTCACACATCATTTGGGTATTCTACAGTGTTAGCTCAACTTCCAAATATGTTATACTTTGTTGATTTCTCCATAGGTTTTATCTTGCGTAAAAACATGACTAGTGTATCATTATGTATATGTGTTAGAACATTGATTAATGTTATGAGTAATTGAGGTACTTCAAAGAAGAGGTATTGCATTGAAATATGTTGATCACTGTAACCTTCAGTTGGTTTAATGTCATACACTGAGGGCTATGAATCTTACAATGGCCAGTTGAGAGCATTGCCAAGGGGTTGTAAGGTTGTAAAGCCGCAGTTTCTCTTGACGTTGCCGTCCATGGTGTTGTATTTCACAAGGTATGTGTGGGGACCTAAATTGCCATTACATACCATGGGCATATACATTGTTATTTATGTTGGAGTGTGCTCTAGATGCACTTGTACATTGAAAGGGGTTGTGAGTATCATGTGGAAGGGCATAAACTGCATTTATTGCTTAGGTAAGTGATTGTAGCTCTTGTGAATTCAATCAATTAGCTGTCTTTTAACTTATACACATTTGGCATTTCTCACGCCTCAGGGACACTATTCCGGTGAAGTCCAGGGCCTACGCTCTCAAGACAGTGAAGGGGTCTGGGTGACCATCATTAAAAAAATTCTAATAATTAGAGGTCATGTCTATTAGTTGTATACACTATATTGGATTTTTTTTTTTTTTTATAAGAAACTTAGTAATATTATTAATATGTGCTAGTTTACATTACAAGAAGTGGACTAGTGGTCCACTGCCACGAAAGAGAAAATCATTCATTTAACTACATTGGATTTTTAACTACATGTCATGATGTGCCCCCTATATCCGTTGAAATCGTATATATATTGACCCTATCCTTTTGTCAAGGTAAAGTATGCGGCTTATTTTCATTAATCGGATAATAACATAAAGATAATTTATCTTCTATTTAAAACAAAAGTTTTCACTACATGTTACAGACCAAGCCCACAATGATCACAGACAGACTAAGACAATCACTTATTTCAAGTCAGTAGAAAAAACAGGCTTGATCACGAACCAGGTAAAAAAACCAAATCAACAGAAAAAATGGCATGTCGTCATATTACTGTTGAAAAGAAAGTGTCCTAGGCAACTTATGCATATAATTGGCTACCAACAACCTGATCATAAAGCAGAGATAGAAGGTTATCAGCATCAGCTTTTAGTAAACCTTTCTCTGGTACTATCTGCAGCTTCGGACATTTGTATGGATAACCGTGTAAACATCTAAAATAAGGATGTCAGGAAAAAAGAAGAAATTGAATTTGGAGCGATTTAACTGGAAATAATCATCCAACCTTACTGAAAGCACAGCAGAAATATCATGCTCTTCATATCCTGTATCCTTGGAGTACGGCCTAGAATTTCATCCATAAAGTATTGGTAAAAAATAATAAAGACGCTGTTGTATAACTGGAGGGACATTATTGAATTAGGAACCTGAGCTTGATATTGATTTGGAGAGGTGATTCAGAAACAACTTCACAATCTTCCTGAAATATGGCAGACCTATATACCAAGGAACTAGAATGAGTTGTAGGCTACAAAATTTTATGAGAAGCTTATTGGCCAAAGTAAAAATGTTCTAAAGATTTCTATACAGTTATATATAGTAAATTTATATGCTTATTCACTAAAAGAACCAGACACTTGGAGAAAGTTATATCGCAAAAAAAGTCCTCTGTATAAATACAAGGAAGCTGGAAGATTGAAGCCTTTGCAGCACTTTATGCCTTCTTTCCCGGGTTAACGATTAGTCATTTGCTCTTTTCCTCTTTATATAATCATTCTTTTCTCTTTTCCTTCACTCTTCCTTCTCTTGAATTTTTTTCCTCCACATTCTTTACAACACATAAAATATATATCTCTTTCCTCCTTTGTTTTCTTCAGGTTTTTGTGTAATCAACTTCAGTTGATTTTAAAACATTTATAAATAGAGAAGCTAACTTTATGAAATATAATGTAATGTTTCTGAAGGTCATGAATTTCTTGATTAAGCACCAAAATGAAAGGACTATGTTCTGTTTACTGAACTCATAAAATTAAGAGGTTTTATGAGCCCACCTTAACTGGGACTTGACAAACTTTACTGAAACACGGTGTAAATTTGCCACATTCACGATCTAATTTAACACTACAAGTATAATGTCTTGTGTATCTGAAGTTATTCTTAAGAAATTAAGGATTTTTTAATTTGCTTTGCATTTTTTAAGCCTCTGTTTAACATAAAACAGAGGAACCTAATTAAAAATTAAATGATATTACAACCAAAAAATTATAGGCCATATTTCCTCCTCTTAGAACGATTCAAATTCAAACACGGAAAGTTGTATGATACGTGATTAGCAGGAGATTGTCTCAGTTCATCAATTCACAATACAGAGGTAATATGGTTTCATTTCCAGCATTCCACAGATATGTTTTCTAGAAATTTGATTTTCTTTTTCGAGAAGATGTCATTAAATATAAAAATATGCCATATTTATTTATATAGAGTGTGTGCTCTGATGGCGTGTAGGGCATTTTAAAATTTTAAAATACAATGTTTTGATTACAAATTTACAATATAACAAACAGGATATCAATGAGATTCTCGGAGAGAAATAAGATGGGATCGTAATGTTTGCTTTTATTTCCTGAGATGGAAAACCTTTTCGGGTCACCACAGTAAAACCAAATAGAACCAAAGATTCCAGCTAGTTCACAAGTTCGTCTATAAATTGTCAACATAGAAACAAACAAAGTGGTCTATTCAGAAAGTATCCATGCCTTGGAGAGTTGAGATTCTCGCATGCAGAACAGCATAAGGTCAGGAAAAAAAAACGTAAACAGACTTATTGCCAGTATCCAGTTAAAAATAATAAAAACGATTTACAGAATAGATTATTTCAACAGTGCAGAAATAACACGTTCACATAATATGCAGAAAAACTTACAGAGCTGTGAACTCCTCAGCTAAAATCTCGCTGCTATCCGCCGCAATTGAATTATGGTCCTTGGACTGTGTTCTTCGCCCCCCCTGCTTCTTCTTTTTCTTCGAACTACGCCCCATTGTTCAGAGTCCGTAATATTTATCAAAACAAATCAAATCATCAATTTTCACCTCAATCAGCAATCAAATTTTAGCCTTTCACAGTGAAATTCTGAAAAATCACTGGGTTTCGACTCAAATGAGTGGTGATGAAACCGAATCCAATCGATTTTGTTCGTGTATCGGTGCTAGGAGAAGTGTTCTGCGAAAAAATTTGCGAGGAATTGAAGTTGGAAACGGGAGAAAAGATGGCGCTGAAATGGAAGTCTTGGAAATATACAAACAAGGGTTAAGCGTAAAGCCACAGGCCCACAGTGGTGTCAACAAAATAATCTTCGATCATTCAACCAAATATGCATGTAAATGAGCTCTCAGACCTTTTTGAGTAGGTTGAGACGGTCTCATGAATCTTTATCTATGAAATGGATAACTCTATCGATATTCACAATAAAAAATAATATTCTTAGCATAAAAGGTAATACTTTTTCACGGATAACTCAAATAAGATATTCGTCTCACAAAATACGACCTGTGAGACCGTCTCACACAAGTTTTGTCAACCTTTTTTGGGTGAGCTAGCCTAGCTGTGTCCAGAAAATTGGAAATCGTATTAGGGCATCCACAATGGTGGATATAATGATACATGTCAAGTCATCCAAATATCCTCTCCATCTAAATATTCACCACTGCACAGCATTGATTTGTGTGTCAGAGCAATACCCGGTTACAAATTTGTAACCGGGTATTGAAATTTTTTTTTAATTTCTTCAAGCCAGCGTGAGTTTCACGCTGACTTAAGACACGTGTGTGCATTGTATTCGCGCGTCAAAACCTGTAGTGGACAATTAAATAGAATCCGGGTCGACCAAGCTTGGGTCGACGAAAACATTTGTCGACCAAAAATATTGGTCTACCATACCATTTTTGGTCGACCAATTGTCCAACAATTCGACCAACATGGTCGACCTACCATTTTTGGTCGACCAATTGTTGGCCAATTGTCCAACAATTCGACCAATATGGTCGACCAATTGTTAAAAATTGGTCAACCAAATACCAATTGGTCGACCAAAAAATGGTCGATTATTTGGTATGTGGATAAAAGTATGAACTAGTCGTTACAAAATAGTCGTTACTAAGTAGCCGTTACAAAATAGTCGTTACGAAATAACTGTTACGAAAATGTATATAAGTAAGAAATGAATCATTAATTATTCTTCACAATACTTCCAGTCTACATTCTCTCTTATACTCAACTATTCATTTGTTCCAAAATGTCTCAAGATCTTACTCAAAATAACAGAGAAAACATTCCAGAAGATACAACATCTGATCCTGGTGAAGAATTATTCATGACGATGGTGCATAATCAACATAGAGCGGCTGAATTCATTCAAACTTCTTATGGAAATGCACAAAGAAGACGATCAATGAACAGAGAGCTTGTAGCTGGGCACATTCAACTTGTTAATGATTATTTCTCTACTGAGCCGGTTTATACCGATGACATGTTCCGACGGAGATTCCGAATGAGAAAGGAACTGTTTTTGCGCATAGTCACTGATTTGCAAAATCATCCAGATGGATATTTTAAATGGAGAGAAGAAAATGCTTATCCCCACTTCAGAAATGCACGGCAGCTATCCGCCAACTAGCTTATGGAGGCCCAGCCGACCAATTGGACGAGTATCTAAGGATGGGTGAAACAACTGCACTTGAATGCTTGTCCAAATTTTGTCAATGTGTTATGCAAATATATGGGCGTGTGTACTTAAGAAAACCCAATGCAACCGACATTGCTCGTTTGCTTGAAATGCATGAGCAAAGACATGGTTTTCCTGGCATGTTAAGAAGCCTTGATTGCATGCATTGGGCTTGGAAAAATTGTCCGATCGCGTGGAGAGCCCAGTACACTCGAGGCGATCATGGCTACCCAACAATTGTGCTTGAGGCAGTTGCATCAGCCGACTTGTGGACATGGCACGCCTTTTTTGGAGTGGCTGGGTCTCGTAATGACATCAATGTCCTTAACGAGTCACCTCTTTTTAATGAAGTCTTGAAAGGAAATGCACCAGATGTTAATTTTCTTGTGAATGGTACACAGTATACTAAAGGATACTACTTAACAGATGGTATATACCCGGAATGGGCCACTTTCGTGAAGAGTTTCTCATGCCCACAGGATCCCAAAAGAATGAAATTCAAAGAAAGACAAGAGGCTGCAAGAAAAGATGTTGAACGGGCATTTGGTGTTCTCCAAGCTCGTTGGGCAATTATAAGAGGCCCAGGGAGACATTGGTTTATGGATAAATGCAAAGAAATCATCTATACATGCATTATCTTACACAACATGATTGTTGAGGACGAGGGTCATGCAATATCAATGTGAGATTTTGAAGAACGAGATAATTTCATAGCCAATCAGGGTTCAACCACAGAATTTGGCGAATACCTTCGAAGAAATACAGAGTTACGTGATAGTCATATGCATCATCAGCTTCGTCACGATTTGGTTGAACACATTTGGGAGACATGTCGTCATGATGAGTGAACGACTGATGTATTTGACTATATGTGTGATTTGTAATTTCTGTTTTCATGTATTTTTTTAAGTATCTTCGTGAATGACTAATTTTCAATTATTATTATTATAAATGTTGTTTTATGGTTTGTAATTTTTTTATTATTAATGTTATAAATATTGTTTTGTGGTAAATTAGTTTTGTATAGTTCGTTATAAATATTTTAATTTTATTAATATTTATTTTATTACAAATTAGTTATTCAAAAATAATCGTTATAAACTTTTTAGTTTTATATTTCAATAAAAATATAATACTAAATAATAGATGAAAGTAATTAAAGTGGTTAAATGATTTTATTTAAATGAAAATAAAATATTAATTAAAGTGACAGTG
>NC_133307.1:3480658-3494220 GCF_012295235.1 Primulina huaijiensis
AAAAAAAAAAAAAAAAAACTTTTTCTATGACGAATATGAGTCATACCGCGCATCATCCACTTTTGTTGCATCACTGCTATTTTTTACTACATGCAATAGTACATCTCTTATTTGAGGAGCTTTAAATCTTACAACTTTTACGTTATCAAGACGACTTTCCCAACGTATATCCGACTGTGATTTTAGTGTAAGTCTTTCTTTATTGTGACCTTTACAAATGATTTAAGGACCTCTATTGTTTTGTCGAACCGGAGATTATAAATTTTTCGTATCACTCCAAATATGATTTAGCTTGAACACAACTAACGATCATATCACAAAGGACGAACTTTTATATCTTCCACAATTACTCAAAGATAAAACAAATACTCATGTAAATTATTAGTAAACTAAATAAAGTCTCTAATCCAAATAAATAGAGCAATTGTTCTTATGTATTCATTTTCGTAAGTAGACTTTTAAACACTGGAAAAAAAAAAAAACAAGACAAAAGATTTTCCTCTAGAGAGAGTTTATCCAGTGTGCATCTACGAATAGCGGTTGTGGGTTCTTCATTACAAAAAAAATAGCTAAAAAATATGAATTTTAATTAGCTCCAAAAAAAATTTTTTGGCAAAAATTTCCATTTAAGTCTCGTGTATATTGACTTTTTTAGTCACATATTTCGTTGAATCAATTGTAACCATGTATCTGATGATCATTTTAAGTGTTTCTCATCTAAATCATGTAATTAAATGAATATTCTTGTTGCAAAATTTTTATTTATATGTGATTAAAAAATCACTTGTGATATGTGTGTATGTCAAACAACATAACTAAAAATCGACAATGATATCAGTAATTTAATTATATGGTTTTTTTATGAAACGAAATAAAATTGATCGTTAAAACATATTTACAGGTCTATAATTGATTCAACGAAATAAAATAAAATAAAATAACTAAAATATCATACTCAAACACATACAAACTAAAAATTGACCCATTTTACCTAATTTTTTTGGTACAATATATTTAGTATTAAATAAATTTTTAATAATTTAAAATTTTTATTTAAGATAAAACTTTATTGACAATTATCTATAAGGTTTTTTGATATTTAATTAAAATAAATGTTTCAATATTTTTACTTTTTTTTATATTCTAAGATATTTTATTAGATGTTTAGTATAAAAGTTATATGGTTATTTCGTCATTATGATCGGTAATTTTCTTCTCATATGCAATGTTTTCATAAATAGATCAGTGATCGAATCGATTTATCTTAAAAAATGGTTTAACCAATTCGATTGGTTGAGACGACGTTGGGACCAAAAAACCATTATATTATTAAAATAATAAAATAATATAGTAAATAATATATTTTAAATTATAAATATCTCAATGTGTATATATAAAAATAATAAAAAAGATATATTTATCCTCGTAAGTTTTTGAGAATTCAAAAGAAGATCACATTTAAGTAATAATCAGGACCCACCATTAGATTTTCATTAGGAATTGATGGCCTTTTAACAATACTTTCAATGATATAAGGTATAATATTATTGAAATAATATTTTTAATAAAGTTCAAAATCAAAATAATCATATATATAACCCTCAAACAGTTTTTAGCACTTTTTGGACCTGACCCATGGCAGTTTCTCTGTCGAAGTGGTCGAATCGGCCAATTCGATCCATTCCGATTTTGAAAACAATGTTCATATGTTTCAATTATTAATCATTCGAGGCCATTTTATGCATATAAATTAATGTTCAAAATACAATGTTTTTATTCCCTTAAAAAATACAGTGTTTCTTTGTATTGCTTTTGGATAAGTGGATTTGGTTTTGTAACAGTGATATCAGCGGTTCTACATACTTGCTGGTCACAGAATCTTGAGACCGACTAGGGAAAGTCACATATATCTTCTTATCTGAGACAAAAAAAGACTTTTGTTAAGTGAAAGAAATTGCACAAATAAATTGAAACTCAACAATTGCCTTAAGTAGAAGATAAAACGATTTAAATGCTCACACTTCTACCAAAATTAATGCTATATCTTGTAAGACACAGAAAATTAATTGATTTACTATAGTAGGCAGTATAGGTCAACCACTATACATAGGCATGAATTTGTATTCAATATAATACCTTCAAATTTATTAAGTATATAACTGGGACCGAAAATAACACTGATTACTCAGAAATGCAATTAAAGCCAATCCCATCAAGCGAACCACTTGTTCTCAAATACCAAGGACAAATATGCAGACAACAAATTAAAGTGTTTGTACATGTTCACATCTCCACAACCTAACATAACAAGTAAAAGATGTTTAGAATATTAACCTAATTCCCCTTCGCATGCAGTAATATGGAAGGTTCACTTTACTTTGCATCCCAACAAAGAAGCACAACTCAAAAAGCTTGATGCACCTTAAGCCCTTGCCAATATTTGTCCTCTTCCCTATGGACATTAGAGTTCAAACAGTTGTTCAAATCACTATACAATGCATATTAAAACAAAATCTAAACATCTAAAAATGTGAGAATGGGATTCTTACTGTTATCTCAGCATTGCTTCACTGCATCGTGTGTACATGGGGTTACAAATGAAATTACATTGACTTATGCAGCTATGAAGACAAATGTAATGCTGAAAATACATTCTAAATTATATTGAACATTAGCATCTACAATAACAAAAGAGTAAAGTATTACAACTACTACAAGCAGCAAATAATTACAATACCAAGTCTTTTTCTAGCTCGTACCAAAATAAAAACAAAGCGTCAACGACATATACGATATCAAGCACCAACGTCGACAACATTTCGCACGACAATATTACAACATAACGAACACATACAACATTTTACTTACTTAGAAATTACAATAACAAGCATGAAAAACAGCATTAAACACAATATTGAGCAAATGCAACCAAAGCGACAACAAACTTGTTCGACGGATAGAGGTGTGTGCTCCACTGGATCATTTGGTGGAGCTGATGTGGTGGATGCCATAACTGACTTGGTTTGAACGTGTTGTTCCGTGTCAACTGTAGCGGCATTCTTCAAATTAAAATACTGTGAACTACAAGATGCATTGTATGCTTGTGTGTGCCGACGCCTTACAAAGGGAGAAGTAGGATTTTGCGACGAATTTGAACCCATCTCAATTTTGGATGATGGTTCATTGTTCGAAGATACTTTTTGATACTCATCGTACCAAAAGAATCGGTTCCGATGTTTCAAACCGGCTGGACATATAAAGTAATAGTGGTCGGGTCGTGTTGAATGTGGACCAGCTTCACGTAATACCATAAACCCATAGCCGCACTAGCACTGTAGTGGTGTCTTCACATCCATGAAAGCTACGCTAAAGAATCATTCAATGATTTCCTAAATGAGTTACATAGCTATACATATCTGTCTAAAATACATTTGCAACAGAATTAATTATTTCTCAAGAACAGAAACTTCAGAAAACTAAAAAATTTGTAAACAAGTTTTGATCTTCAACGGAGAAGATGACAATGACATCGATAACCACCGACCACCAGAGAAATCAAATTTGATTAACATTTACAACGTCCACCCATACAACTTGCAACCCATCTACGTTGTTGTATACTGGAAAAAGAATTTCTCAACATATTTCTAAAAAAAGTTAACGGAAATCATCAAACGTTCGTAAATCTAAAAACTTGTAAAATTTTCTCAGAATTACTCACATTCAGTGCAGATGGTTGTATATCGATTTTCCTTCTACGCAATATGTGCTCAGTTACATATTCTCGCCATGCCGCCCCAATAAAAACCTGCAGAATCGATTTTAAATCCTTCACATGTCGGATTCACAGTAAACACATCAAGATCCACACATTGTTGACATAAATTCGTAGTTCAATGCACAGTGTTGACGGCTAGGGTTTTCTTGCGAGAATGAGCGGATGAAATGTGGGGTAGATGAAATAGGTATGAAATTAAAAAGTTAAATAAAATAGCAAAGGGTATTTTTGGTAGTACACATTTAAATAGTTTCTCAGTCACACCCTTAAAAATCTCACCAAACACAACAAAGGATATAAGCAAACCATACAAATCTTGGTATATCATATACTTAATCATTTTGGTATTAATCATTCCATTTGTCCTATCATTTCGACCAAACGCAAGGTTAAGGGAATTAAAAACATGATTAGGTGGGATAACATATCTGAAATTGAAGTATGTATATGTGTGTGTGTGTGTGTTTAGCTATATATATAGCATAAGAAGTTAGTTTTAACTCAAAGGGATATAATGAATTTGAGTTTATGTTAAATTAAATAAAATAATTAATGAACTAGGATTTTTTTTTCTGTTTTTAAATTTTNACTACTATTTTCTCTTTCATCTACATCTCGTCCAATTTTTTTTGTATAATTTTGAAATCAATAGAGTTTAACCAAACTTTCTAGGTTTTTNTGTTTTTAAATTTTATGGTGATAATAAACATGCTTTTAGTATTTTTCTCTCTCATCTACATCTCGTCCAATTTTTTTAGAGTAGGTCTTTTGTGAGACGGTCTCACGAATCTTTATCTGTGAGACGGATCAACCCTACTGATATTCACAATAAAAGTAATACGCTTAGCATAAAAAGTAATATTTTTCATGGATGACCTAAATAAGAGATACTCTTAGTATAAAAAGTAATATTTTGTTATGGATGACCCAAATAAGATATCTGTCTCACAAAATACGACCCGTGATACCTTCTCACACAAGTTTTTGCCATTTTTTTTATATAATTTTGAAATCAATAGAGTTTAACCAAACTTTCTAGGTTTTTCTATTTAAATCAGTAAGTTAATTGAATAAGAGTAGGTTAAATTAAGATCATCTCACATATCTATATTTGTGACACGAGTGAACATGATTTATATTTATAGTAAAAAAAATATATTTGACATAAAATATAATATTTTTTCATGAATCGATCGACTCGAAAATTCATTTTGATACGTGAAACGATTTCATTTAAGGTTTTGTGATCCAATTATTGAACGATCCGCTTTTCATTATTGTTAATAGCAATAATATTATTATTTGGGANCCATTTGTCCTATCATTTCGACCAAACGCAAGGTTAAGGGAATTAAAAACATGATTAGGTGGGATAACATATCTGAAATTGAAGTATGTATATGTGTGTGTGTGTGTGTTTAGCTATATATATAGCATAAGAAGTTAGTTTTAACTCAAAGGGATATAATGAATTTGAGTTTATGTTAAATTAAATAAAATAATTAATGAACTAGGATTTTTTTTTCCATTTTAAACTTTTATGGTGATAATAAACATTCTTTTAGTATTTTTCTCTTGACAAAAACTTATGTGAGACGGTTTCACGTGTCGTATTTTGTGAGACAGGTCTATTATTTGGGTCATTCATGAAAAAATATTACTTTTTATGCTAAGCGTATTACTTTTATTGTGAATATCAGTAGGGTTGATCCGTCTCACAGATAAAGATTCGTGAGACCGTCTCATAAGATAACTACTATTTTCTCTTTCATCTACATCTCGTCCAATTTTTTTTGTATAATTTTGAAATCAATAGAGTTTAACCAAACTTTCTAGGTTTTTCTATTTAAATCAGTAAATTAATTGAATTAGTCAATTAGAGTAGGTTACATTAAGATTATCTCGCATATCTATATTTGTGACACGAGTTGACACGATTTATACTTATAGTCAAAAATAATATTTTTGACATAAAATATAATATTTTTCATGAATCGATCGAGTCTAAAATTCGTCTTGACTCGTGAAACGATTTCATTTAAGTTTTTGTGATCCAATTATTGGACAATCCGCTTTTCATTATTTTTAATAGCAATAATATTATTATTTGGGAAAAAAATAATATATTAGAATTCTCACCACGGGAATATATATATTGCTAAATTCCAATATTTTTTGAAGAAAAAACTTGAATTTTCGCTTCAAGAAGCATTTGAGAAGAAGATTACTCATTTAGAATTTGAAATGTTGATCACAACCCAAGGTATTTTGAAATCTCGTAACTGAAAGATCAAGCTTATTTCTGCTGCTGGCGGAAGAAATATGAGGCGAATTGATGTTATTTTTCTGATTCGTGGAGGAATTTTAGGTAAATCCTTCTCCAACCTGACTTTTTCATGTTTATCTGCAACATTTCACAGTGTGAGATCACCGGAAGAAAAAGAAAAACCCATTTCGCCCCAACCCAGATTTGATTTTAGCTGTATACGTGAGCTGGACGATGCTGTGTGCTTGTTCCATGAGATGGTGAGAATGAGACCGAAACCTTCTGTTCTTGTATTCAACAAGCTATTGAGTGTGGTGGTGAAAATGAAACAGTATTATGCTGCCCTCCTGATGTTTGATCAAATTCGCCACTTGAAGGTTATTAATGACTACACCTTGAGTATTGCTATTAATTGCTATTGCATGCTGAATCGGGTAGATCTTGGGTTGTCAATCTTGGGTAGCTTCTTCAAGCTTGGTCATGAACCAAACATAGTCACCTTTAGCATTCTCATCAAAGGGCTCTTTTTAGCAGATAAGGCCTATGATGCAGTTGAAGTTTTTAAAAAGTTATTGAGAGAGAAACTATGTGAGCCGGATGAATTCACATTTCTAGCTGTGATAGACGGGCTGTGCAAAGCTGGGTACGCTCTCATGGCCCGTGATTTGCTTGGTGTGTTAGGAAAGGGAAACTGCAAACCCAATATTTATTCGTATAACACATTAATATGCAGCCTATGTAAAGATGAAATGGTAGACGATGCTCTCCAATTGTTATGCCAGATGATTGAGAAAGGCATTTACCCAGATGTCTTTACTTATAATTCTGTGATTCAGGGGTTGTGTAATTTTGGTCGATGGAAAGAAGTGAGAGAAATTTTAAATAAAATGCAGGATCATGAAATTTATCGAGATTTGGTTACTTATAATATATTGATCGATGCATTTTGTAAGAATGGAATGGTTATTGAGGCTGCTGATTTGTTGAAAATCATGAAGCAAAGAAATATTTCTCCTGATATTCTCACATACAATGCCCTGATAGATGGATATTGTTTGCAAGGAGAAATGGATAGAGCACTAAAATTGTTTGATTCCTTAGCAAATATTGGCCTTAAGCCCAGTATTGTTAGTTACACTAGTATGATGAATGGATACTTTAGGAAAGGAAAAGTTAACGAAGCTTGTAATCTTTTTCATGAAATTTCCTGTAAAGGGTTGAAGCCCACAACAATTACCTACAATACCATGTTACGAGGATTATTTCGGGCAGGTAGAGTTGATGCTGGCTGGAAGCTTTTCAACGAGATGGAAGCCCGGAAAGTGTTTTTTGATATTATCACTTTTAGTATTTTGTTGGATAGCTTGTGTAGGACTAAAAAATTTACTGAAGCATTTTCATATTTACAAGTTATGGAAGAGAAAGGTTTAAGTCCTGACATCGTAACCTATTCTATCCTAATAGATGGATTGTGCAAAGCTGGGAAACACGATATTGCTAGAAATCTTTTTAGTGAACTTCCTTCTAAAGGTTTGAAACCTAATGTTATTACTTACAACATCATTATCGGTTCTCTTTGTAAAGAAGGACTGACAAAGGAGGCAAAAAATTTCCTAATAGCTATGGAAAAAGGTGGTTGTATGCCCGATAGTGTAACGTTCAACATTTTTGTCCAAGGTTTGTTGAAAAGAAAAAAATTTAATGAGGTAATACCACTCTTGGAAGAAATGGTCAGAAGGGGTTTCTCAGCTGATGCAACAACTGTGTCGTTGCTACTTCATGAGTTCAGGAAATGTCAAGATAATGTTCTGTTGGATCTGATCAAGAGACTTGTGCCAAAATAATGAATCATTATTCTTTGTAACCCGAGTGAAATCTGATTTAATCACTTGTGATTTCAAAGGCAGAGTTCTCTCTTCATGTCAGTTGATTGTTTATGGGACGTGGAAGCCTAAAGAGCATGCAATCACCCGCATATGTTGATCGCGTTTTCCCAGGTTCTGTTGTGAAATTCCGCATTATGTTTTTCTATTTCCGGTGAAATCTGATTTGTTCACCAGTATCTAATCTCAATATGGGTCTCGATATGGACATTTAAGAGTTGCCTTAAAGCCTGCAGTCTGGCAACAATAAAAACATGGTCCGGGTGACAGTCGAGTGATATTACTCTCACTTATACGAACCCATTTCTCTTACATGAAGACCATGTCCAAACCCAGCGCAGTTATTTTGTTGTACTGTTGCTGTGAAGAAACCAAAACAACAGATTAGATAAGTATGATGAAGGATAAATTTCTAAGATAACAGCTTAGTTTAAAATCCCCAGTCCAAAACAAATGTATTTTTCTTGTATACTGAGCTTTACTTCAAATAACATTAGCTGTGGAAATATGTAAATGCTTAGGTTCTTGTATTTTTGCTGATCTGCCTTTTTAGCACCTTGGATTTGGTTTTCAGTCTTCTTATTTTTATTTTCAATGTTACAGCAACTTCATTGAATTCTCCCAGTTAACTGTTTGGCCTGATTTTGATGTTACTCATCCATTCCTGGATGAATCTGTTAGTGTTAATATTCATTTCAGTGTTTCCACTGATTTTAACATTTGGAGTGCTTTGGTCTTAAATTTTGTTTTGACAGAACACATTGGAGCTTTGGAAATTAAATCATAATTACATACCTAAGCATGTTTTCAATTAATAATGTTAAGGAAGAATATCCAACGCGCAATTCAACATGTAAGTACAATTGTGGAAGCATGCGCCATTTTTTATTTCAGCCGTTGGTTTAAATCAGTTGGGGTGCGCCACATATATTTTAATTAGTGACGGTTTTGAATTCCGTCATTAAATCAGTCATTGTTGACTTATAGCGACTGTTTTTCAAATATGAGTAGTTTTGTTTTGACCGTCTCTATTTTAATTAGCGACGGTTTTGAATTCAGTCATCAAATGAGTCGTTGTTGACCTATAACGGCTGTTTTTTCAAATACGAGTAATTTTGTAATATACTAAGAAATATGATGATGATGGAAATTTATAATATGATAATTATTAAAATTATTTGTTCAGATTAGATTCAACTTTAATTTAGATATATAGTAATAGATGACTATCTTGGTTTTAAAGGACTTGAAGTCGATTATAAGAAAATGTTTTTACTTGTTATGAATGTGACGATTAAACAGTGATATACACAGAAAAATTCATGAATGATTTGAAGCACAAATAGAAAGAGATTCTACCTTCAATCTTATCTTTTCAATAAAATGACAAAAGTCATTATGAGGATTAAGACCGTCCGGACACATGTGATTCGTTCACATTAGTAGATACTCCCGAAAAGTTTACTAAAACTATCAAGTACTTAAAATATAAATGGATGATGAAAAATTTGGAAAATATTAAGAAAAAAAATTGAGTTATGAATTCGATATTTCTCAGAAAGAATACATGTTATTTGGTCATAATACACTACAAAAAAATATTTGTATATGGATATGTTATATCGATTAATGATTGTTTGATAATATTCAAAATATATTTGATCTTGGAGTATCAAATATAAACATCAATTGAAGACGATGTGACCGATCTTTTATAAGGGCATTACTAATATCAAATTTTGAGAAAATATACGAATACCGAGCAATGACTTATAGATTTCGTGCGATGTCTGCGATATGGGAAGTAATTCAGACTATATTATGTATGACTTGTTTATGAATTTTCTCGAGCGTTTTTTCATATCAAAATTTTAATGAGGCGGTTAGACATAAGTATGAGATGTCCTACTCTTTTTCCGAGTTTTTATACCATTGAGTTTTTCCTAATAAATTTTTAACGGGGCACATCCATCATCAAGAGAACATACAAAAAGAAATATATATTGATGTACTATTTTTCATTCGCTCAAGTATTTCCCATTGAGTTTTATTGTAAAGGTTTTAACGAGATAACACTTGACTCTTCATGAATTTTTCAAACAACCATCTTGTCAAATGAAAGATTCACCGAATTAGTTGTTGTGTAGATAATCATTTAAGGAAGAGTGTTATGATATGATCATGAATGAAGATAGATTTTCTATTAAGATATATATCTCATTCTTTCTATATATAAATTTGTATTTTACCATTATATAATATACAAATAATTTCTAATGTTTTAATTTTAATATAATCTCTTGATTTTTTTATATGAAAACTATTTTTAAAACTTTAATATATATATACACGTATCATGCGCAAATCAAATGATATTGATTATAATATAAAATGATTTTGTAGGATTTATCCGACAGATAAATATTCATGTGGTTTGTGTAGTGATTCACTCTACAAAGACACGAAAGTCTTGCTACAGTTACGATAGACCCGCTCCGTTAGTCTACAATCCAAAACTTATACAATATTTTTAAGTATACATAATAAGAAAATAAAAGTTGAGAAAAATATATATATAGTTAAAACAGTGAGATTCAGATAGATATATCGAGATACGTTTTCTAAAAAAAAAATGTATGTTCAAAAATACAAAAACTCTTGTGAGATGATGTCATAAGTCAATTTTGTGAGTCCCACATGAAAAAATATTACTTTTTATTGTAAGTATGAGTCGAAAAATACATCGAAATTTACTCTTTTCCCAAAGTTTGATCTTTTTACATTGTTGTTTTTTTTGTTTTGGCAAAAACTTGTATGAGAATGTCTCACGGGTCTTATTTTATGAGACGGATCTCTTATTTGGGTCATCCATGAAAAAATATTACTTTTTATGCTAAGAGTATTACTTTTTATTGTGAATATCGGTATGATCGACCCGTCTCACAGATAAAGATTAGTAAAACCGTCTCACAAAACACTTTTTTTTTTTTGAGGTATAAATCAATCTATTCAATAGATTATGAACTGATCGGCATGTGGCATGTATGGAAAAACCGAAAACGTAATATACGAGGATATTACGCGAAACACATGAAAGATTATAAATTAAATTATGCATAATAAAAAGTCAACAAAAAACTAATATAAAAGTAAATAATAATAATAATAATAAATAAATAAATAAACAAATGAACGGATAATAAATAAGAGAAGACAAAATCTAATTTACAAATTATCTTAATCTTAAATTCCCAAGAAACTCTTATCTTTTTTTATCCATATTTTTTCCCACGGGCCCTACAACATAAATAACACTCCTTTTTCGAATTATTATTAATATTTTAGAATAAAAAATTTAAAAAAATTAAATAGAAATATCCATTAATTACGAAAAATTTATAAATAAATATATATATATATATATATAATGTTTAAATTTATTAATATATAATCGGATAAAGATTAATGAAAACAATATAAATATAGCTTCAACCAAGTCCAACCATCTTCACTATATATAGGAGACCCCTCAAGCCTACTTTTCGTTCATTCATTCATTCGTTCACCAAGATCCTATTATTCAATCGCGATGGCTCCAGTAAGCAGCAGCAATCTGATCGTAAGTTTCGGGGAGATGTTGATCGATTTCGTCCCGACGGTCTCCGGCGTGTCCCTGGCGGAGGCGCCCGGTTTCTTGAAAGCCCCCGGCGGCGCACCGGCGAACGTCGCCATAGCCGTGTCGAGGCTAGGCGGAAAGGCGGCTTTCGTAGGGAAGCTCGGGGACGATGAGTTCGGGCACATGCTCGCAGGGATACTGAAGGAGAACGGCGTCTCCGCCGACGGCGTCAATTTCGACAAGGGGGCGAGGACGGCCCTGGCCTTCGTAACTCTACGCGCCGACGGGGAGCGTGAGTTCATGTTCTACAGGAACCCCAGCGCCGACATGCTGCTCAACCCTGACGAACTCAACTTGGATCTCATCAGATCTGTAAGTGTGTGTGTTTTCTTCTTGTTCTTCGTTTGGATTGTGATGGAGTCGCGTGGGGAACACGCGTAATTATCATTTCGTGGTTTTCGGTTGTTTTGTTTTATCTTTCATTTAATTCTTGGGTCAAATTTTTTTTTATTTTAATTGCACAATTAATTACGATATTTGGTGGAGAAATATATGCAAAAGTTGAAAGAAAAAAGGTAAAATTGTAGAATCTCTAATATAGATTATCAAATTATGGATATTTTACACATGCATGACCCAGCCGAGCCAGAAAAATGAAGTCAGAATATCAAAAAAATTATAAAAATTTTAGGAGAACAAGTACAAAGTGTAAAGATAAGAAATTTAAGTAAAATAACTTTATAAAAATAAAAATTGAAAGGACGATCTGGTTTCATTAAATCAGAAATAGATAAATCATTGAATTCGAATATATTATAGATTTGACAAAAACTTGTGTGACATAGTCTCACAGATCGTATTTTGTGAGATAGATATGAAAAAGTATTACTTTTTATGATAAGAGTATTACTTTTTATTGTGAATATCGGTAGGGTTGACCCGTCTCATATATAAGATTCGTGAGACCGTCTCAGAAGGGACTAGATTTTTATGATTGTTTGATTTTCTCCAATTTAGAGAACATAAATAGAATTTTGATAATGTACGATTTAATATTTTTTTTATAAAAATTGGGTACGATAATAAATTTTTTTTTATAAAATTTAATTATCATATTAGTAGTGAAAATTTGATAATTGAAATATCTAAAGAGAGAGAGAGAGAGAGAGATTTGTTAAGATGGTTAAATCCGCGCGATAATATCCCGATTTGACTCCAACTAATGGATTGAATGATTCAGAAGTCAATTTATCGGACCTGAAAAATAACAAATAAAGGAGGGTCCCCACAGTGGAACTGATTTCAGTATCCCGATTATTTATCTTGAATCTTTTGTATATTTCTTGAGAATCTAACATGTGGATAGATAGAACATTGTCTCTTTTCAATAAGATAAAATTTCCCAGAATATTATAAATCAATTTCATCACACAGATATCTTATTTAAATCATTTATATAAAAATTTGATTTTTTATGTCAAAAATATTATTTTTTATTGTGTTGACCTGTCTAATGAAAAAGATACTTGAGTCTGTCTCATACCTAATATTTAAATATATATATTATATACATACATGCATACATACAGACAGACACGTGTATGTTTCTATATGTAGATGTAAATATATATATTTAATATTGAACAAAAACTCTATCAATGTTAAAAATATCTATATCTTATCAATTCGCTAAAATTATCACATGCAAATAATTATTATAATTGATTAGGCAAAATTATTATAATTGAGATTAGACAAAAACTTGTGTGGGACGGTCTCACGGGTCGTATTTTGTGAGACAGATATCTTATTTGGGTTATCCATGAAAAAGTATTACTTTTTATTGTGAATATCGATAGGGTTGACCCGTCTCACAGATAAAGATTCGTGAGACCGTCTCATAAGAGACCTACTCAATTGATTATTAGATAATCTTAACGAAATTTATTTTGAAAGATTTTAATTTTAATATAATATCTAGATTTTTACACAAAACTTAATATTACTTGACATCATACA